>NW_018406874.1:102091-295093 GCF_002113885.1 Mizuhopecten yessoensis
CCCCCCCCTCACACACACACATCCAACTCGGAGATAACACAAGGTGGACAGAAAGGGAAAAGGAAATGCTTATCATGTACCACACTTGTTACAATCATGATATCTCTGGTGTAATTCAGGAAATAGACAGGTCACTATCGATCTAAATCATGATGAACAGGTATTTAGGGTCTAATGATTGTATATAATAGTTTAAGCATCTTACAATGAAGGTAAGTATGTATTTCAGTAGAGGCTAACAGTGATGGCTTATTGATAACAAAATATAAGTTTATAATTCCTATCTTGTAACAATTGTTTTTTAATCGTATATGGAATTTAAAATGGAATAACCGTAACTTAATTCTGCCAATGACATGACGTCATGTCAAGTGTGTACACTCTCACGAGCGGGATGTGACGTCAGTGATATTGCTGTAACGTATACGATATATACATAGCAATACCTGTGAGACTACGATGTAGCATTGACCAGGGAACTGTGCGGACTGGAAACAAAATTGTTCAATTTGATGGAACAGGATTTGTGTCCATTTAAATGGGAGTTATGTCCCTTTAAATAGGATCTACGTCTCAATCAAGACTCAATGAACACAAAAGTATCATATTTTGTGCCCACATTATTCAAATACTTAACAGAGTGATCACACAAAAATAGATATAACTAATAACAACAAGAGCATACCGATATGCCTACAAAACTGATACTGTTTGGAAAAGATCCTGTCAGGAACAGCAGCATGTACTTAAAATATAAGCAAATGTATTACACGGACTGAAATGATGGACAAGCCTGTCTTGGAACATCAGCCTGTATCTATTACAATACAAAATGGTACTACTGAAATGTTTGAAATGCAACTTTTCACATTTAACATAAAGTACATTGTAAAATTACGCTGTTTTCACTAAATGGACCATTTAAAGGGAAGCAACTGCGATTCACAATCGTCGGAGAGGAAAAGAAATGAACAAATAAGTAGATACAGAAATACCTTTCAAATTTTAATGGAAACACAAGATCTTAAGTTTTTGGCGTTTCCTTCGTTCCGTTCATTTCTTATATTTTAAAATTGTATATACTACAAAACCGTAAAATAGTCCAATCAATAGTGGAAGGTGACGAGATTTAATGAGCAAAGCAGTTACCCGGAGAAACGTCAACCAACTGAAAACAAATAGTCTGTGACTGGAAAAGTACAAAAAAAACTCAAGTTCTCAAATAGACCTTCCGGTTTTCAGTGTTCTAATTATTTAATTTTTAACGCAATCGAATTGATGACATTTACATGAAAATATCTGTAACACAAAGCACATACATATAAATGTACCAAAATATCGTCAACGCCAACTATACTATGCTATAAGAGATCGAAGCATTTCCTCGTCAGTATCTAATATTTGCTTTGTCGTAAGCTGTTTAACAGTTGCGAAGCAATGTAAAAGAAATCAAGATTTATGGTATTAAAAGCAATATTAAACCGGCCATGACGAGACTCGAACTCGCAATCTTCCGATTGGAAGTCGGAAGCATTGTTCATTAGGCCACGCGGTCTTCATGTTTTCTCCGTTATACTGCTGTTACATATAAAATAAGTACAGGATACTCAAAATATGCATATTGTATACAATGTTTTTACTACATGTAACAAATATTATATACTTTTATACTTGAAAATAAACACTTCTTCATCAGCCGTTTTCCTTGAATTTATTCCGCCATGACGAACATCCCTGCTCCCCACCGATTCCTATCCATAGCTTGTTTCGAATATCATGGAAAAAAGGACAAATTATTGAAATTTCCACTTTCTTGTTTGATATACATTGTACCTTTTCGATTAAGCTCAGTGTACTTGGCTTTGATATGAAATTACTCGGTGGGTGTTGTCGACGAGGCAGAAGACGTTTATCCTTCGGGAACACCTGGTCTTAATCTTCTTGTGGTTTTTTTGAAGTAACTCCGTTTAAATCTTTGCTTTGTTTTTTATTTGCCCTAGTTGTATCGATTATGAGTTCGAATTATGGTTTTGTAGACATTCCAGTGTTCTCCTGCTTTTTTTTTTTCCGACTGCCATAAAAATAGGGATTCAAGATTCTTTATGATCTGTTTAGATTTTTAAATTTACATATTCGATTAATGCTGTTAAGCGAATAAACGAAATTATGATATTTTAGAAGTCGATATATTACAGTCTGTACGAATGTTCCGAGGATACAAATATGTCAGGGACCGCGTGGCCTAATGGATAAGGCGTCCGACTTCGAATCGGAAGATTGCGAGTTCGAGTCTCGTCGTGGTCGGTTTATTTTATAACGCATCGTTTCCGGTACCGGTTGAGATCTTAGTTTTCGTCTATTGGTTTTTAGACTTTTATCCGGTAAAAACCCCCACAGGAATATCGAAATCTTGACAAAACAATAATTCGAATCCAAGTAATGTCACATTGCGAACATGGGTAGTGACGACAAAACCACATGGCACTCTATAAGCATATTTAAAAACATCGACCTCCATATCAAAAATCAATTTGAATGATACTCTTTGAAAATCTTGCATTTTGTGTCTTCACAAATTAATTTATTTTATAATGTGCTAAATCGAGGCAAATAAACTTACACCTGGAACTGGGATAAATTGTCATGCAGTTATGATTATACGGATGGATGCTGTACATATTAAACAATGTCGTTTTATGAAGCGGGACCTTAATATGTATATGATGTACTTTTTCGCAACAGGACTATGATCCTAATGAACTACTGCTGAAATAAAATATCTAAACAACATATTTCTAAACACTCTCAGACATCTAAGACCAAGGATTAAACAAAGCGTAGCCGAATAGGGTCATTTCGGTACATATATAACAACTAATTGTACATACACTTACAGCGTAGCCGAATCGACTCCGATTTGTGGACAACTCGTACACATTTTACACATTAGTGTACATCCGCTCCACTGGTCATTTGTCTGATGAAGATGACAGAGTACATACCGTACTAGTCATCGAAACATCAAATATAAACACTTATTGGTTGTGCTACATGACTTTTTTCACAATCTAAACAAAATCACTTTGATAAGTTGTTCTACAGTTCAATCGATCAACCTGGTCACGTACTCTTTTAATATCTAATATACAAGATCAATATATTCAAATTTCATATATAAGTTCCAACATTAAATTAAACATTTAATCGTCCGACTTCAAATCGGAAGATTGCGAGTTCGAGTCTCGACGTGGTCGGTTTATTTTTACTCCCTGTAACCACAGGCAATTAAATATGATGCATCGTTTCCGGTGCCGGTTGAGAATTTAGTGTTGGTCTATTGGTTTTATGACTTTTATCCGGACTCCCCCCAACTAATAATGACCACTATGTTCTTGCAAAAAGGTCTGTCTACGACGACCTGTGTCAGCCTCAAGATCGAGTCAGCATACACTATGGTCATGCTAAACTTGTTGGAGATCTAAATATTTTCATGGGCGTGAATGCTGATATATTATCAAATATTTGTGATGTCTTTGATATAAAAAATAAACCACAAATAAATCTCAAATATATTAATTGCAAATCAGCCTCTAATTAGGAAACATATCGTAACCATAGAAATTTTAAATTACACTAAATTTCGTTAACAATCTATGCGCAACGATTTGAATGAAAATGATTTTTGGCCCACCATTAAACCGTTATCATCAAATAAGGGCTCTGTACATTGCAACAATGTGCTATTAAAGGAAGATGAGGCCATTATTAGTGATAAAACAGAGGTCAGCAATGTTTTTTAATATTTTTTATGTAAATGTTGCCTCTGATATTGGTACAGAAGATTCCTCTGATGAAACTATTTTAAGACAGATCAGGGCACACATATTAACGGATCAAAATTTTGTTTTAATTATGTTTCTCCTTTCGTGGTTGAAAAGGCTATATCTAAGGTGAAGGCGACGAAGGCCGCCGGTATCGATGGCATATCTTCAAAACTACTAAGAGCCTGTTGTACAGATATCAGTGTACCTCTGAGTGATATGATTAATCACTGTCTTGATAAATCAGAGTTCCATTGAAGACTAAAGGAGGCACAGGTAGTCCCTGTTTTGTTGTGTGTTTATTTTTTAAAGATATTTTAGATATTCAAAACTACCGACCAGTCAGCATTTTACAATGTAAATCAAAAGTTTGAAAGAACCAAGTGTAATCAACTGACTGTCTTTTAACTCGTGTTTTTTTTCTTTCTTTCCGTGCAGCTTTCCGTCCAGGATTTAGATGTCAACCACCCTGTTGCAACTTGTTGAGGACTGGCGTAGAGCCCTGGACAACCATAAGTATGTCGCCGCCATACTGATTGGCCTTTCCAATGCTTTTAACTGTCTTCATAACTTGTTGGTCGGGAAGCTGGAGACCTATGGCCTGAGCAAAGCCTCAGTTAGCCTGGTGTCCAGCTACCTGAGCAGCAGGAAGCAGCAGGTACAAATTGGCCCCAAATGCGGTGGCTGGCTGGAAGTACCCAAGGGCTCTATTTTAGGATCCCTGCTTTTTAATGCATTTGTAAATGACATGTTTTTATATGAGACGTCGTCTAAACTACATAATTATGCATTACTGAAAATGACTGTAATATTTAATACACTGGTCGAAATTAAACGAGATGAAAGCCAACCCTGAGAATTTCCAGGCCTTTTGTATGGGGACCGTTTGGTTGACGCTATACAGTCTGATAGTGAAGGCGAAACAAACAGCGTTCCTGGTGGTGTTGTCAAACCTTTATATGTAAAATTTGACTCAGTTTCAAACTTTGAAGCTCATGTCTCTGAAATTTGTAGGAAACCCTGAAGACAATTGTCAATTTTAAAACGATTTTTTGTGTGTTTTTAACCAAAAAAGGAGACTTGTAATTCATGATTGTTTTATTGCTTCAATTGTTATCCTTCGGGCACATACATTGGTATTACCAACAGCGAAAGGCTACATGTACGCCGTCTGAAGAACACGGGTTGTGAGGTTTCTAAGATTACTACTTCATAGTGTGCCCTGGTGACCTCTGCTACTTGACACTTTGATTTATAGATTCTATTGTTGTTTTATTTCATTTCGTATATATATATTGATCCTATTCTATGTTTTTGCAGCATCTTATTCTTATTTCCATAATTTTCTAGGATATATTTCTTTTGTTAATTAATCTCGATATCATTTTTAATTTCACACTGCATAAGTATATATTCTATCATTGTTTTCTCTTATATTTTTGCATTGAATGCATATTCCAATTGATAGTGCTTTAATCCTAAGCCCTAACTAAGTCTTTTGTGATATACAAGTATTCACTATTAACTATGTCTTTTGTTTACTTATTCCGAATACTACTCATCTGTGGACACTTTTATTGCTGATTAGTTTTATTAGTAACTTTTCATATTAACACTATTTTAATATATTTATTGTATCAAAGGTGTCATGTCGCGGGGGCCTTTGTAGGAGGGGTACTTCAAATCACTAAGAAACCTGGGATATGATACTTTCTTTTTCTGTGATAATTTATTTATTTTAATTGATATTTAAATCTCTTTGATAATAATGTATATGTGATTATCTCCCTTTACTTGTGATACGACGTATAATTGTTGTTTTACATATTTTTTCACAATAATAGCTCTCAAGAGCTAATGTTGTTTGTTTACATGAATGCGACTTTGAATAAAGTTTCTCATATCTTGTATAATGTTAATATTGATTAGTAGAAAAATGTAATTGCATTATGGGAAAACTTAGCATACTGTGTTTTGTTCAAAAAGACCATCGGAAGTTTTTAGCATAGAACATTTTGTCATTTGGTTAGATGGCTTCAAAATTGGGGCTAAATCCTGCGTGGTATCTGGTTAGCGTATCAGACGGTTTCTATCTGGTGAGTCTATTGTCAGTACTCTCGTTACGGTAGTCACCCAGAGTCAAACAGAAATATAAGGTGTATCTCTTCTGTCTAGAAAGACTCTCTGATCTTCACTTTCATTGTTATGATATTGTTGGTATATAGATGTGTCTTAAAAAAGGACACACCACAATTAAAATAAATTGAATAATATTTGTGCTTTTATGGTTCCAAGAAAGAGTCCAACATCTAAGTATATTTAAATATACTTTCCCTATTGAATACCCTGAAAATATGAATCAAGGTTTTATAACAAAATTTCCTATTATACAAGATATTTTCAGTTTGTTTTTGTCCCTCTATAAAATGTTCTGTATCATATCCTTTATATAGAAACGAAGTGACAGGCTGAAACTCAATTCCTGATATTATTAAATGAATTTGAAAACTGTAAAAATAACTTCATATTTTGAGTGTGTTTTTTTTACCATTAAAAAACATTCAGCAAGACAAGACTCTCATCTGCTTGTTTTGTCTTATGCGTGAAATAGAATACGTTTTTCAATCAGATTGTGCTATATATTCACCAATACTAATAACACGACTGGATATAAGCCATAATGGTTTAATGATTTATTCAAATTTCATTTGAAGAGAGGTTCATTCAATGTCTCAACTTTTAACTGGAATATTTGCTGTCATTTTATTTGTTGATTTATGTTTGTAAATGAATGTATTCCTTAAGTCAGCGATGATTTGTTATACACCATCTCTTCCAATTCTGTCGTATTATTAGGAACCTAATATTTGATGTGATGTAATATGATCTGATATTATACTTTCTATCTGTGATTTTAAAAATATCAATGAGAAAGTTTTGTGAAATGAATCATGAATTAACATCAGTACACATCGGGGAAACCTTACCCTAATTAAAGGCAATCGTCTAAGAATATCATGTTTATCTGTTGTATTGAATTTGTAAGTATAATGTGCTTCTACATAATAATAAAGAGTTATAAAAAGTATAGCCGTCTGTTGCAATTGTAAATCCTATTAATTGTGAAAGCCACATTGTTTAGATTTTATTTACATATAATGAAATTAGCTAATAAACTAAAACGATGAAGCACCAAACAGACCGCGTGGCCTAATGGATAAGGCGTCCGACTTCGAATCGGAAGATTGCGAGTTCGAGTCTCGTCGTGGTCGGAAACCATTTTTTACGTTAAAGTTGAACTTTTAAAATAGATTAGGTCATCTTGCAAGATCCCTCTTATATTTGTGAAAGCGACCATTTCTTAACCTTTTTATGTCCATATTAACGACCATTTATGTATTAAGTATCACTTATGTTATATTATCATTTTACCCTTGCGGTCTAAAAAATATGATTTTTTTTTTTTTTTTTCATAATTCAGCGATGAAGAAAAATTTGGAACCACTAATATGATCAAGGTATTGCCGTGTTTGTTGACTATAAACGTAAGTAAAATCATTACAACTGATGTTGACAACAAACGTAGGTAGCGCGATACCAATTCTGACAGGCCTAGGGTCGACAACAAACGTAGGTAGCGCGATACCAATTCTGACAGGCCTAGGGTCGACAACAAACGTAGGTAGCGCGATACCAATTCTGACAGGCCTAGGGTCGACAACAAACGTAGGTAGCGCGATACCAATTCTGACAGGCCTAGGGCCGATAACAAACGTAGGTAACTCGATACCAATTCTGACAGGCCTAGGGCCGATAACAAACGTAGGTAGCGCGAAACCAATTCTGACAGGCCTAGGGTCGATGGTAAAGAAAGGACTATTTGAATAAGCATTTGATTTTATTAATCGACAAAATATGTGGTTCAAATTAATAAGGGAAGGAATTGATGGAAAGTTATTAGTGTTAATAAGGTCTTTGTATAATAACGTAAAATGTTGTGTTAAGTATAATGGTTCATTATCTGACTTCTTCAATTGTGTAAACGGATTGNTAAAAATGTTAATAAAGAACTTGAACTTGAACTTGATATAAACACAGACTCATGGTAGTTATGTTAAGGTACACAGGACGACTATGAAATAGCAATGTTTTAACGGTGCACACATTTGCCTAAATCGCCTAAAATTGATCCCCGTTACTGCGTATGGTTATTTGAAATTACACATATGTTAAGCAATAAAGTTTATAGTTTCAATTTGTTTTCCCAAATTTTTATTTTGAAATGCAAATTCTAACCATTTATGATGGTAAAAGACCCCGTAACAGATTAGAACGTACTAACGTATTCCGTAGTGTATCGTATGTTTGTAAACAGCTGTATTGAATATATTTTATAATGTACAGAATGTCAGAAAATACAAATAATTTCCGTTTGGAAAACATTATCATGTCTTAGAACTACCCTTTAATGTTTATCGGGAACGTTTACAATAAATACTGTACTCTATAATATAATAGATATCAGCAAGTATCAATTAATCTCGTTCTTTTAAAGAAACAATCAAGAGAAATATTCCATTCACAGTTAATGTGGTCATAAATTGTAATATGTAAGAAAACAGATAACTTTACCCTGACTTATACACGGGGTTAAAATACCTTATATCCGAATATTCATTGAACATAATATTATGATTTCTATCTGTGCTTATAACAGTATAAAAATGAGAAAGTTTTGTGAAATATATATACTAGTATATATAGATCATATATTAACAGTATATATCTGTAATGTTGTGCTTTGGAGTAATTGTTGTATTGAACTTGTGGTCCAATGAATAAGTATAAACGTCTGGTTATACATATTATATATGTGATAAAATCAAGTGATAAGTTTAAATGTCATTTGATAATAAGACCGCGTGGCCTAATGGATAAGGCGTCCGACTTCGAATCGGAAGATTGCGAGTTCGAGTCTCGTCGTGGTCGGTTAATCTTTTATGACACTGATGTTGTGAAGTTAACTTTTTTGTTTGTTAAATAAAGTAACGTGTAGGTCACGTTTCATGACCCATGTTATTGATATGAAGTCGACCCCATACTACTTGTAATACATGTTTATGTTTACATGCAGTTATCACTGTTTTCCTATGGTCATGTAACATTTATGTTATTACTTCTTTAATTATTATGAAAACAAATGTTTGTTGATAATAAACATTAAATACAACTCTATATGTAAATCGAGAACGTTTATTATGATTACATTAAATACGTTACCAAAGGTATTAGCAAGTATAAAATATCTCGTTCTCTTCAAAAAAACAACAAGAGAAAGATTCCATTTACAGTTAATGTGGTCATATATTGTATCATCTCAGAAAACAGATAACTTTACACTGACTTATACACGCGTTTAAAATACTCTATAAACATATACATTGTATATCTCATCTATAATTATAGTTTCGATAGATAATGGAAAATACTCTTCCAAGAAGACAAGGTGCAGTTAAATGTTAGGAACGCTGTCACAATTCCCGCTTCCATATATCATTAATCAGGGTATGATGCAATGATAATGATGATTGCATCATGTTTGTATCACTGATTAGCCTTGTTGTTGTGTTGTCACTAATTGATGTGAGGTCGTGAGATAACTTGGGTTTGACCTAGCAGCAGAACACGCTTACCCTTCCAGAACGTCTGGTCTTATTCTCCTTGTTCTTTATCAACTGTTCACCGTGTAAGTCGTTTCCCTTTCACAGTTTTATCGACTTTTAGCTCGAATTGTGTCTTTGTTGACACTTTGGTATTCTTTTATTGTTTTTGACGAAATTTAGGATGTTTGTTTTGTTGTATCATAATAGATATATTGTAATGCATTGTGTGTGTAACATAACCATAAGAAATACGAAATAAACAAGCACGTATTTAAGGTCGATGTAGAAAGCAAACCAAAGTAAAAAGTTTACTGCACCATTTGGCCGTTTCGTCCGTTGAATTATGTCTCATCAGTGATAAAATTATGTAAATTGATTAAAAATTAGTTTCGTAGAGTGTCGTGAAATATTTGTGGAAAATGAAAAAGTGGATGGGGTACATGACACTCTTTGACGTAACAAATACACACCTTTTAGCTGCAATACATGATTTATTTTTTAAGAAGTTTTTTATGTGAGTCGTTACAAAATAAATTCTAGCTTCAAGTCTATGGCAAACCGCGGTGTCTGAAAGTCCACCTGCAGTCAACTACCTTGTGACTCATATTTATCACTAGAAATAAGAATAATAACGATTTATCCAGAAGTAATCATGTTTTTTGGAGTTAAAACTTTCCGTATCTTCCCTATCATCAGACGGTGGTGACATCCTGCTGGGATGGCTGCCTGTTGTTGGTGTCTCTGTTCCGCTCATCTATCGGTCGACATATATCGCAGTCACAGATGGTCAGCAACTTGTCGTCCAAATATTGGTGTAAGGAATCAAAAAGCCAGGCCAGTATTTGTCAAGGTTTGTCTCATAGCTCTCCAGATGACCATTCACGTGTGGACAATTGTAACGTGGTCAACATTTGGACTCGTTGACAGCCCAAGGACTAATATCAACAAGTTCAAACAAATCTCAATGCCAGTCACAATAGTTCACCGCTCAGGAAAGCTCGCTTTCCTTTTTACAACATTTCTATTAAAAGTACAATAATAATTTCTTTGGGGTGACAGGATATTCTTAGGTGGAACGATAATATTTCCATTCCCGTAATAAGATAGAGTAAACTTGGTCAACAATATCGCCGACTGTCTTGTTTCGAGAGATAATATTTTGTCATAGACACGAGGAAATCTGTCTTTATCGCAACTTAAGACGTGGAAGTTAAAAAAACAAACAGGTTACATAAGTAATGTTAAATTGTTTAGACACTACGAACTTAATAGATTTTATGTTTGGTGTCTTCTAGAGAAGGCGACATATTAGTTCATGTTTTGTTTGTGTACAAGGCAGATTACAGATTGTATACCTGTATGTAGACTGTCAGATGCATAGGTGTAGTAAACGTCTCAAGCTGAAGTCTTACTCTGTCATATTGAATCAAATTACACCTTTGAAACGTTTGAGATATGGAAATCAACGATGCCGTGAAAATGCGTCTGCTTACACAGTTTGAAGTATTGCTGTATGCTCATGGAGATGGTTTGTTGTCTCTACTTCATTCATTCTTAACTTCCATATAATTCCTACGTTGTACGCGGTTTATTTGTATCCTTGCGAAATTATTATTTTGTGAGAAGCCAATACACACTTATTTGATTTTGTTTAAACAAATTTTACTTTCCCTTCAAAGACACGGGGATTCTACTTTTGTTTATATTGATACATGAAGTCTGAGCATGCGCAGATTTATTACATTTTGGTTTGGAAAACGATCACTGATCAGACACAAACGAACACAATTGATTTGGAACATTCTGATTTGTTAGCGTAACTCGATACTTATATAATAAGTATAAGTTTCTTGACAAACGTGGTGACACGGCAGTAGTTCTATCTACATATCAACCTCTCACCTTGACAAACTATTGGCAAACTCACACATCTTATGTCATCAAAACCCATCCAGACATCCAAATCAAATACATCCAAAACATTACTCAGATGTCAGGAAGATTGTACAATATGTTACGATTGTAAATCTCTGTAACAAATCGTTTGAATATGAAAACGACCTATAACGACCTCTAATGTGGCCGGGTTGTTTTTATAGGTGACCAATTAACTACTCGGCCTAACTCACGGCCACTTCAGGCGAGCAAAGTCTGTATCACAATATTTACCCAGAAATCCATCTGTGTCCATTGACTAATACTAATTCCTAGTTCTAGTCGATTTATACGGACAATGCAATAATTCTCCAATATTCCATTTGGCCGTCAAACAAAGGCCGAGTGCCATTTACTACATGTACTGTATCGCTTTCATAAGTACTCCGTGAAAACCTCAATACATCTTTATCAGACGTCAGGAATGCTTTCTAGTATGTATAGTGGAATTCCACTGGTACTCGATACATATTTCTATAAGAAAAATGCTACAACATTATACATTAACACCCATAGAAAGCATTATTAGTGTCAGGAAATTGTTTTTTGAGGGTTGAGTAGAATGGACAGGGATATGTTACTGTTCAATTGTTTTAATAAAACGATTGTTTGCATCAGTTGTGATGGTGAATACAAATTGTTTGATTAAAAAGCATAGTATCTTTCCAGATTAACTAGAATAATTCAGGAGTATAGTTTTTACAAACATGTGGTAGAGTTTATAGATAATTGTGATTTTTCTGATTGGAGAAACGGAAAAGAGAATGGTTTTAGGGAACGTATCTCAAATGATTATTATTTCAGCAAATTCGTTCATATTTATAATAAGCTACAACCACACTACAACCACACTGTTTGTTGTTATAAGCCAAAAAATACCCCCAATATACAGAGATAAGATACATTTAGCGATGAAACGTATTGTAACAATTACTTTCGAAACAGTACATATAATACTACCACACTTTGTCACTGGTAGGGTGAGCTCTACCAAGATCATACAGAACATGTTGTATCTAGATGTGATTTTACGAATGCTATCAGAAATAAGTTATTGATGGATATAGCATGACATGTTATTTAGTCCAATCATATTCTTTCACTACCTGAAAATAAAATAGCATATCATCTGCTAGAGGCAAAGTTAACTTCAATTTAGTAAACACTGCATTTGAAGAATGAGTAATTATATAAAATGTTATGAATTTACAGCTGTTGATTGAGAGTAACCTTGTATTTCACTATGTTTAATCGGTAATTACACATATAATCAGGACACTTTCTTAATTGATTTACGAACATGCTGAGATAACCGGTAAAGAAAATATGAAACATACATATACTTTAACCAAATGTCCATATAAAATACAAACTTTTTTTGTTATACGGTTGTAATATTTATCCATGATTTCATTATAAAGTTTCATCATATAAGAAATATTTAGGAGATAAAATATATGCGCTAATTTTTGGTATAATTTTGTTTATATTTTGCAATTTCAAACTTTATAGTTTTTTTTATACAACTTTCCAGTCATTTAGATGAAAAATCATATCTGCTTCTTTATCAATATATTTTATAAAATAAAAATAAATACTTTATGAAAATATTTTTAAAGCCAGTTTTTCTCTCTGATTAATAAAAATGAATTATATTCTATCAAAAGTAAGAGAAAGAAACAATAACTTTTGATTTGCACTTTTTAAAATTTATAAATATATTTTATTAACTTTTTCTTATTGAAACCGAACATTAATACACTGTAGATTGTATTTTTTTTTTTTAACAGAGGAATTGTGCTAAAATATCAAAACCTGTCAACTGTCGAATTTTGTTTTCCTTAAATAAAGCCTGATTTGACAATAGACGAGAAGTATCTTTTATTGTTTACATTGTGGGTAATAAAAACAGCATACCTTATATATTGTCTCAGATCAATAAATATAATACAAAGTGGTTAATGATGATTGCGTTGACAAAATATATATAGAATGATGCCTCGTTTTTGAAAATCATTACTGGACTCTACATCAGAGTGGTCAGTATTTAAAAGACAAGGACAGTGATACATTATATAGGTGCCTGTAGTGTTTTACCACTACGTGAATATCTAGCTTCCATTCCGTCCTATTGGAGCCCCTTTGAAAAGCATTAAACCTAATTTGGATAAATAAATGAACATGTACCGTTATCAGGTTACAACAGGTAGTCTAAGCCACTGTCCATTGTAACTGTCCATTGTACTGATCGCCGCTGTAAGGAAGCAATAACTGGATTAGTTGGGGCTCAGAATTCAATAAATACCAATCATCGTTATCTCGCACCTGGGAACCCAACGGCAACGTATATATACTATACATTGTTACGTCATAATGTTTACCTGACGTTAGACGTTCCACACAATCCAATTAAAATGTCAAGGCAAAGAATAGACAAAGTATGCAAAGGTTTTAATCACAAGAATCAATCAAATGATCGAAGGATTTTTACATATATATGGTAACATAGCTGAATACAAATACGTTGAAAGGTCTTACCATACAGCAATAAATACAAGAACATCATTGATGCATTCTGAGCCCATATAAATTCACAAAATATACATTATAGAGTAGAATAAATAACGGTAATATTCACTTAAAGATTCCAAATAGGTGCTTCATTTCCTTTTATTTCTAGTGATTATGCACATGTTCATAATCACAAAAATAAATTGCTTATTTAATTAATGTGATTGAAAGACGTCCACTGGACTTAATTGTTTTTTTTTACGAAAATGCAACGAAAAAACAGCGAACACCAAAACACTTTCCAGGAAAAGGTCCGTATGACCATTTGCTAGCTGATATATACATGTTCCGTAGAAACTTCGGTCATCCTTGGTAGTTTACCCGGAAAACTTACACCTGTTTACGAGAGACAGGTGCCCCGGGATTACAACCCACCATGTCAGAATTAGTTGTCCTTGTGCAGTGCCAAATTGAATTCACAAGTTTTCTAATACTGTAATCATGACAGCTTATGTTTACCGTTGGTCAACATCTCGGGGCCGCCAGTTGCCCCCGAGGAGCTAGCACGACCCTGCTGAATTTGACGTCTCTGAGAATCACACCTTTCGCCAGGTAGTGAAAGGTGTACTGCTAACTAGGACTTGGCATATGAAAGAAGCACACATCAATATTTTCATTTCTGACCTAGTATGATCCAACAATGTCTAGAACAATCCCGTGTCACACTTGTCCATGTTGTAGCCTTGTCTGATCAGGAAGGTTTTCTGACATCACGAGATCTTTCACTAAATACTTAAATGATAAGGTTAAAATGTGACAGCATTTTTTTTTTAAAGAATATTAAAACAATGAATAAAGAATCAGCCTATAAAACGTTGAATGAGACATAAAACTGTTACGAGTTTAGGGACTATTCGGTCTAGAGGGGATATGGATTGCAATTTGTTCACGACGCTTGCAATATATTCATTGTGTCTTTTTACGACAAATGTTTCTTTCTTTCTTTCTTTTCAGCTGTTTTAATATTCAATCAGACTACGTGAAATATTTACAATGTGAAAGCTAATCTAATAAACAAATACTAATCTGGATTGCTTAACAACATTGGATGTTAAACAATAGAAAATGTAAACAAAATGTGAAAAGTTAAAATATAAGATGTCAAACAGAGCAAAACTGTATACAATGTAAATTGTGAACTGCCAAAGAAAGTATTCTTCCAAACCAATAATTGCCCTACCACCCTTTTTTGGTCTTTTCTGACTTATCATAACAGTGTGTCTAGAAGCTGTAGCACGAGACGCACTTAAATCCTACTACAATGACGCAGAAAAGGGTTTCACTAAATCGGTAGTTTCTTTGCAATTACACCGTAATACATATAGTGCTGCAATCAACTCGATCAGTTGAGTGCAACGTTACCTTATGATTGTTGTTACAAGTATGAATATTTTTTGGATTAACCAAAATATATTACTTTTTTCTCTAGCAGGTACTTAATTACCAAAAAACGCGATCGTTTAACAAACATGTTCAAGTTTATTATTACTTTAAGTCGTCCGACTTATCAGTTACAACATATATATAGTACAATACAATTTACATCCATGCAAACATAATTATGATATGTCTAGATATTATATTTGTACATTATATAGTGGAGAGTGAGCAGTAACCACTAATTGAAGAGGTTGAGTCCTTTTCTTGTTCGCATGCACTAGATATTTACCCAAATTTCTAATTTCTGATAAACTATTACTGTTAGGCAATTGGATAAATTTAAACATGCTTGTTCGGTTACATAATATATTTTGATGAATTTAGCTCTTATGTCAGCATAACAAGGACATTTCAAAATGAAATGATATTCATCTTCTACCTCATTCATATTACATAATTTACATACACTGTTTCCTCTTTCGATATTGTTATACCTGCCACATTCAATATTTAATTTGTGTGCTGGTAGTCTTATTTTACAAAGATGTTTTTCATAATTGATATTGATAGATTTGTACAAATAAAACAGTAGTCCAAAATTACAAATATATTGGTAAAGGGTACCTTTTGCAGAAAATGTTATTTATTCAAAACATTATTGTTTGAATATATCAGAATGGCGTTCCTTAATTATACAAAATACATCATTATTTAGACTCGGGGCTTCCCACACATAACCAAGACCGATTCTGTATAATTCTTGCCTCACCTTACTAACCATATATCGTTGTTAGATCGCATCTCGGAGTACCATGATTTTAGAATACAGTTTTCAGATTTTCTTAATTTTATCCAATATTTGAAAATACGAAATTTACGAACTATATTCATAGGATACCGTCCTAGTTCATAATATACCATATAATTACTTGCCTTACTATGTAATCCCAATATACGTTTGCAAACATTTACATGTAACTTTTCTATATCTGGTGCTGCATGGAAGCCCCACACTTCTGCCCCGTAACTAAGTACGCTATTTACATATGTGTCAAACACAGCTAACTGCGTTTCTATATTAAAATAGTTATTTTTACAAACGTTAACAATTGCAAACATTGCCTTTCTCCCTTGGTCAGCAATTTGTTTTTGAGTAACACTGAATTTCCCGTTAAAATTAAGTAGCACTCCTAAATAATTAAAAGTGTCAACTTCTTCTAATTTCTTGCCTTTATACCACCAAATTTCGTTCTCTTTCAAATTACCCGCATTTCGGAATAAAACAATTTCGGTTTTTTGGGTATTAACTGTCAAATCCCATTTATACGTATAATTTGACAAGGAGTCTAGCATTTTTTGTAAACCTTCCGGCGTTTCTGCTATGACCACCATATCATCAACGTATATCAACAAAAACATATTGATCTCTTGTATTTCAATCGATGGACAATTATCAGTAAAAAAATGCATATCACAGTCATTTATTTACATATAGGGCAAATAAAAGAGGTGATAAAATTTCACCTTGAAATGATCCATTATCACAATCGAAATAATTGGACAATGTACTGTACCTCCATATTTTACACAACATTTCACATTCTTATAAAGTGATCTTATAACTTTAAGCAGTTTACCCCCAATTCCTTCTCTAATCAATTTGTACCACAAGTTTTGTCTGTTTACAAAATCAAATGTCTTTGTATAATCCACAAAACAACAATAAAGACGCTTTATTTTTTATTTTTTAACATACGATTAATTATTGTCTGCAGAGCGAAAATAGCGCCATTAGTGGAATGATTTTTTCTAAACCCAAATTGGACAGCTTGTAATTACGACAGGAAATATTATTCGTTGTCTGTAATAGGTCATCGCCGTCACTCTAACGCTAAAGGACAGTAAATCGTTTTTTTATCGTGCATTATTAAGCCCTTACTATTACAGAATCTTTCATCACGCAACCATGCTAAAGAATACTGAAGGAACTATTTGGTTATTATCTACTGATGAAAACTTGAATGCATTTCAAGGAGTTTGTTGTACTCTAGCGCCGTGTCATTGTTCACTTCAATAATTTCGTAGTTTTATTCACGGCCATATTTGCCCGAATCAGGTTTTATGGAGACAAAATTAACATTAATTCGTTTTAAACAAAACTTCTTTCACAGAAATCACTTTCAATACATAAAGAATACTTGCAATTGTATAAGCAATACTGCAGATGCCTTTATCCGATGTCGCAGACGACAATATTATATTGTTCTGAATTATTTTCGTGCGTTAATCTATGTTGGCACATTGCAATTTTGGGAGGAGGGAGTGAGATAACAATTAAAGTCCACTCTCCTCAGTTCTACGAACTTTTAATGAACAGGAAAGATGTATTGCATATTATCTTTAAAAAATGGGTACATCTGTACCTAGAATAGGTTAATTATGAGGGTATTTTTAAAAATCTTTCCAGGACGATTAGTAATTGTACAGTACAGTTTCTAGTAGGTGACACTCACGAAAAAAGCATTTGGTCTCGGCATTCTAGCCTACCTGTTGTATTCTTAGCTCGTATATTTTTCTTTACTTGGACCTTTAGCCTAAATACCATGCTCTTTTTGATAGCTCCGTGGACTATATAGCATTCAATTGCAGGATGCAAATGTTAAAAATGTGTTTTATGTATAAAAGAAAAAACATAATGCAATTCTTAACTAATCTTAGCAGCTTTGTGTTCAGTTACTTTCGTAAATGGACGAAATTTCATTTCTGTAATGTTGAATTAAACAGGTTTGACAACGCTAAAAAGAGCCTATTTTTTGACGAAACGAAAAAAGTGTGCAACCTTTCCGTATATCTAGTGATCAAGAATAGAACTTTTGAACCTGTATGCGACAGTTCATTTAATGAGCCCGCCGCATATATTTCCCTGCTGCATTGATTACATTTCCAAGATATTTATATTGTTATGTTAATTGTATTTTATGATTTCCAAAACTAAAGATATATCTTTTGTATGTTTCTTTGAAAAATCTTACTTTATTAATGTCAAAGAATACAGAAAAAAATAAGGCGCTCAGTAAATGTTATTAGTTATTTTGGAGAAAAAAAACACCTTCCTATTCCTTTTATCAGTTTAAGAAATAAATAATTTCTCCAAACGTTATTCAATTCAATTCAAATCAAGATATTTGATTGTTTCCGAAAGGATTGGACAACAGGCATACGTCTATATAAGTCTTCTCCAAACGTTATCGAATGCCTTCTTAAAGAATACAAACATCGTTGTGTTCCCAAAAAAACTGAGCGGTACAGCTTTTTTACACAGTTCCTGATGTCTGTTTTTTGTTCTGCCTTTTGGTGTCGATTTTGAATTCCGGATGTGTCCTTGTATGTTCATTCTGTTATATTATGGTCTAGTTTATGTACGTATGGACTTATTTATTAAATCAAGTGTCATGTCACAGTGGCTTATGCTGACCAGATGTGTACCATTTGGTCCCAACCTTGAGACATTCCTTGTTGTTACGGATATTAACACTCCGACATTCCTTTATTTTACATATAAATAAAACAGTAAACATACACAATATAAAATGATACAGTACATACATAATACACCTACGCTTTATTTGCATCGTATAAATGAAATGTCCTTTAGAGGTTTCGAGGTTTGGGATCTATTCAGAAGCTACAGGTGTCTAAAATTCCAAATTTGGATTAAAATTCCTGTTCAAAGATTGTGTCGTCTATCCTTGAGTTGGGCTTTTACTGAACTCGAGTTGGCTTTAGCACCTTGTCTGTTTACCTAACTAGCCCCCTGAATAGGACACCTGGTATTGACTCGAGTCTCCATTACGAAATGCACTCCACCCTGGCATTTTACTTCCCCAAAATACTCCTCAACTGCTCATTCAGAAAACTGTTACCTTTTTGTGGCCATTGTAATGTTGTCCGGTCTTGAAACTTACAGTTGTGATGTTTATTTTGCTTAATTCTTAAATCAACAGATTTATAAACGTCTCCACTGTAATACCCCGCGATGATTATTATAACCATATTTTGTGACTTGTAAATACTGTGTATACAATTAAAAACGGACCAACTTAACTGGCTTTTATGTTAAACTGTGTCAAATCGCTAGCGGAACAGGAAATACTCACAATGGGCATTCCTTACTGAAGTATTTCTGTATTTCAGATTAAACACCGAGCTCAGATTAATGTGATTTTTCGTGAAGAGTACTCCAGGAGGTTTACAGTGTTGAGCTGTGTAGATAGCAAATATTGTATCATAAAAAAAATCTCAGACATTTACCAAGTTTTACTTTACAGTCTATTTAATCTAAATCAGGAATGGCTACTTAATACAATATTAAATTTATCAAAATAGTACGAATAGGAATGTATGAATTGTAAAACAGACGTTTTAAAATTATTTCAATTATTTTCCTGGTCGTGTCTAATAATTGATGTTTAATTTATCACATTAATTACAAGTATAATTAAAATCATGACAACCAATTTGTACAGTAAAAACGACTCTCTCTCTTTTCATACAATGATTTTTCTTGCCGATGTGAACTGATGACATATTTCACAGAGATTCGTATAAAAATGTCACATTTCACAAACTCATTGATTCTGATACGCCCAGTTCAAAATGTCAGGAGACTTTTCTTATACTTTCCAAAGAATTAGTTTAGGGTATTTATTTAGCTGTTGCGGTCAGAAAAGTTACACACAGTTGGTAACAGTCAGTGAATCGACCTTTCAAATTACCACGTAACGACTTCTTTTCTGTCCGTGGATTCGATTAAGGCCGCAAGTATTGTCCGTTCTTGACCACTGTCCGAGGGGCGGGCACCGTGTCAGATCAGTTACACGCTTGACCACTTCAGCCATCGACAGTAATTGTGACATCATTATCTACTGCAAATGTCACTCTGATTATAACACAATGACGTCAATTGTCTTCATATAATTTTCAAACAAAACCTATTAGTCTAAAAGGTTACACATTGTCATTATTTTTAGATACCAGTATCTCTAGATACGTTAAAACTGCAGCTATAGTAAGACCTCTGAGGGGGAATTGCTTTTTAAAATATTTTTAAAATAGAAATAAAAGGAAACAAAAACACGATTTTCTTGTGCTATATCAAATTTGAAGTATATGTTTTTACGAAAAATATCAACTAAAGTTAACTATTGCTAAATGGAGAGCATTGCTTAGGTAAGGGTGTCAGTGATGGGATGTTCAACCTAAAACCAGGTGACCAAATCGATGAAGATACCCGTCTTATTAATAACAGCTAATGCACGGCACATCGTAATACAACCAAACTGTATGTGAATAGACTTACATTCTAATCGCTTGAAAAAAAACTGAGAGAGAGAGAAACCATTTCTATTGAAATGAACATCAACAATTCTACTTGACAAGATAGCCCTGTTTAATTACAGCTGTTTATGGTACATGTATAATTATCTGCCTATTGGCGATCTATTCGAAAATAATTCCCCAACAGATATCTAAGGTAAAACTACCAATCCTCCTATAGAGAGCAATGTAAAATGAATCCCTTTTTACACATTTAAGGATTTTTTAATGAGTTGCAGTTTCAGATGAAATTGCAGTTTGAACATAGCGTTTGTAAACATATGTTCAGTTAAACATGTATAACATAAGGTCACTCCAAGGTCAGGTTTGTGTGCTAATACACTATACGCTATTGTATTATATATTTGTGACCCCGGGTTCCGGGACAATGCCAGATGTCACTTAGCCCGACCCCCGAGCCATCCCCACGCCCGGGACTAACTATGGCATATTGTCAGGATTATCCAAATACATTATCGATCCTTACATCTGTAAAGTCAATAATCTAGAGATTACTATCTTCAAACTGACGGCAGAACATTTCCTTTCTGAAAGATAATGAACAGGGGCATCCGGAAACGAAACTTCGCGTCCTTAATTACGACTTATGACTGTTCAGAAAACCTATAAAGAAATTACAAAACTTCTCATAAATCAAAAATTAGTCGGTAAAATAATTTAGAAACGATTGACAGATCATTTCCACGCTACAACAGTGGTGACATCGCAGATGAATTTTATTTTATATCAAAATCTAATTGTTATGTAGATTTAAGAAAGCATTTTATTTACAAATTTGACTTCAATGGACTTAGTCTTTACAAAAATTTAATTTATGGAAACATTGAACAAGACAGAGTAAACAAATTTAGCAAAGCAGATTAAACTGAGTAATTAGAAATTATTTATAACTCTCACAAACACTATTCTTGTCGTTGTATGTGTTTGTGTGTGTGTGTACGTGTGAAAGA
This sequence comes from Mizuhopecten yessoensis, assembly GCF_002113885.1. Lineage (NCBI taxonomy): Eukaryota > Metazoa > Mollusca > Bivalvia > Pectinida > Pectinidae > Mizuhopecten > Mizuhopecten yessoensis. The sequence continues at coordinate 123,809 of NW_018406874.1, forward strand.
GAATGACAACCTGCAGATGACAGTTTATTTTTGTATGTTTATTTTGAAGCGGTGACCCATTAGGTTAAAGGTACATATACTAAAGACCAGACTGAACTCAGGACAAGAGCGTAGACTTTTAGCATTATTTATATTATACACCAATAAATGTTCTGATTTATCTTTTCTACAAACAATTACAGAGGCAGTGTATAAGGTATCGCGTTGTATGAATTAAAAATGTCCTAATCTCACATTTAAGCAATGTGTCATATGACTGTGTTCGCTTACACTAACATGTACTAGAGTTGTCATTACCTATACACGTACATTGTAGTTCCATGTTCTTCCTCTCGTGATGACGTCATATCGTTATATATGGCATATATATAACGCATGTGATTCAGCTGTTGAACTTTCCTGGTTTCAATGGGTTTCTTAAAGTCTTTGTGTTTGTTTAGAAGAGGTGAAATGCGGAAAATATCGTCCTAATCGATGATGACTTATATTAACAATGCTTCATATGATCTTCATGTCTATTTCGGTATATTGTAGAGAGTTTCAGCTACTTTTTGTATCAATGAATGCAGTATATATAACCGACCTACTCGGTAGTGAAGCGGACGAAAACCACGCAAACAAACAAACAAACAATATCCTTCTGGTGCGAAAGAGTGTATCATTATAGGTATGTTACCAAACAAAATATCTGTAATATCACTTGAAAAATGTACAGCATCAAAAATAATTACATATCATAAACAGGTTTAGAGAAATATAAATTGAAGAAAAACGTTGTCGTTATCATTTCATGCCAAATACACTACACTGTATGGTTAGTGTGTGACCCCGGGTCCTGGGACTATGCCAGATGTCACTTAGCCCGACCCCCGAGCCATCCCCACGCCCGGGACTAATTGTCAGGATTATCCAAATACATTATCGATCCTTACATCTGTAAAGTCAATAATCTAGAGATTACGATCTTCAAACTGACGGCAAAACATTTCCTTTCTGAAAGATAATGAACAGGAGCATCCGGAAACTGAATAGCGACACATCTTATGCAAGACAATAGACCGTTCACACGAAAAGTGTGATACTGTTAACTGTAAACAGTATTTCCATATACTTTTAATGAGAATAGATAATATATTTACCTTTATACCCAGATCAATTTTTTTCCGTTAAAGGAATTTGACACCAATGTATAAAATTATTATTATGGGAACGTAAATAAACTAAAGAAAATGATAAAATTGTCACTAAACTGCTGAGAATTGTCCCTGCATCATCTTAGAAACAATAAATCTGTTTTCGCAACTCACAACAATAGACATATACTGTACATAAGCAAGCGACAAATCAAATTTATTGATGCATTGATACAGGATTTAAACAAGGATTCGGTCTATTTTGTATATTTTATTACGGGTTAGTGAGACAAAAAAGCACTGTCCTACGTCACAAGGCCATCTCATCACTTTATTTAAATGTTATTAAACAAGACGAAAACATAAAGAGAAAATGAACTTTGTTCAATGAATCTAAAATGTTTTTTGCTTTGTATACGAGCGGTTCCAAGTGACTTATTTTTAGACTGAAACTTGCGGAACTTTTCGCGTGTTTTTGTAAGTACTGCATTTTTGGTGCCGTTTGTTTATACTCGGGACTAAGTCAACAACTACTTAACATCGACCCGGAGTACAAATAACAAAAACGTGTATTCTTCTCCCTACAATACTGTTACGACATAGTATGTTTTCTAGAAAGTCAGTCCCCTGATCCCGCGAGAGTAGGATTAGTTTTAATCCCATTACACATCGCACTCCGACCCTTTGATGTCGGCCGACCCACTCTCCGTCATTACACCTGTGGATAGATTATACTTACCTGTCATTATTGTAGTTAATTAACCCAACAATGCCAGGTAAGTGAATTAAGTCCAAAGTACTAGATCTGCCGCAAGACGGAGTTATCCCCCTAAAATCGGACGGCCCCTTTGAGGGAATTTTGGTCCAGAATTTTAAATTGATCTTTTACGCCTTCCTAGAAAAACAGACTTACACTTCAAGGTAAAACGTTAAAATGTGGCGTTTTCTTTTTTATTGGGACACAAAAGCTTCTAATAGAAGTAAGATTTATCAGAAACAAAACATTGTTGGGGTGAGAATTCCGGAAAACATCAAACACACGCTTTAAGAAATCTTAGAACACGTTTTATGAAAATAAATACCCTTCTTACATGTAAACAAACACAAACAAGTACAGCTCATGGAAACAAACAAACAAAAAATATCAACATTTATATTTTTGCCGTATATTTTCATGCTAAATGTGTCGACATTTATTATGATAATTAAAAATAATCTTTTCTGTTTGGTTTTCTGCTGAGGATGATTTAGACGGTTAATTTTCAACAATATTGGTTTTATTGTTCACAATAAAAGGAAAACAAATAATGCTGATTCGTCTGTTACAGCAATAACACATACATGTCTTTGTTTGTTCGTTTACCGTTAGTTACCGTACCATTAGTATCTCAAGGTCCTCAGACACGTGTCCCACAGTTTCACTATTGCATCATGTCGTATGTATTGTTTATTCAATTTGAAGCCTTACGGCTCATAAGCATACACAGCAACGTATAATTGATACATAAGTGATATGAAATACCAAATAATTATAACATCATGAATGAAGCATAATCTTGTACATCGCATATATATATATAGTACCTATAAATGGCAGTATAGTTCTATTAATTATTAAAAAGTACAAGATAAATAAATTATCGGAAGATGGCAGATCTTATAAAATAACCTCACCTAAGTGTACTGTGGCTATCGGAAAACAGATGAGGTGACAACATTTTCTTAGCATAATAACAACCGGGGCTCAATAAAGAATATGTTAATTACCATGTAATTACCATTTCTCATGTCGTAAACACATTTGTAACTGAAAACAGCGTATTTTTTAAATTCCAAAAACAACAGTTCTATGGTTATAAAAACAAAACGTTTTAAGCGAAGAAAATAACCGTTTGTTTTAGTTTTAAAAAACCTCTTGTTTTTGTTGTGAAAACAAAAGTTTTTTAGTGAAGATCACTTGGTTCGAATCCGTTTAAAACATGCATTGCCGTAGATATGTATTAAGCCGGAATGACACGATAGCCATTGATAGGTACCGTGGTATAGAGGGAAACAAGAGATATTATAATATTTGAGCAGGAAATAGAACAATATGCAGAGACTTTTTGTAAAATATGTATACTTACTGAATTTCTTTAGTATAATTTATTTTTAGTTCGAAAGATCAAACACCTGTTTGTATTATTGAATTATTTTAACGTAACACATTACGCATTTAATGACTAGATTATCAATATAAATTGCGTACATGCTTGTTTTAATCGCAAACTCTTCTATATAAAGTAACGTGTGCTTCCAATGAAATCTATTTTATGAATTTATTATTTTCACACTCTTATGAATATGATGTTGTAAGTCTCAACACCGACTAAGATAGCAATCTAATTCCGTGGTCTTAATTTTCATGGCTTTTTCTGGTTATGAATTTACGTCATATTATTTTTATATTACAAGCAATGTACATCGTATTGATTGTCTGCTCATAAATATGTATATCTATTAAATTAGGAATTAATGTTTTCGTTGTGTCAATAAAAACAAATAATATTACATGTAACGTTGTATTTGTGTGTATTAATTAGCTTTACATAATTTTCCAATATACGCTACATGTCCAGTGCGTGAAATATTGCGCACGTGTTCTTGTTGTGACTTATGTGGCGGTCAAGTTACTTCAGTAAACAATGTATCTGATATTTCTTGTAATTTAGCCCAATCTGTACATATTTGCAGATCAATTTCAAACACTTGGACCAATATTTGCTAAAATCCTAGACTACTGCAGAAGACGTCACGGGTGAGCGCTCACGCTTCAGGTAACTGTAAGTAAAGGGGCGGGACTGTTCCCCGTAACCTGTCACGGGGGACAATAGCGCGTGTAAACAGTGGGCGGGGTTATTGGGTAATAATGACCATTGACACATCAATCAAAGACGGAGACGCCAAAAAGAATCTCCGATTATTATCTATTAGTATGGTTTGACCATTGGTGACGGCCCATTTTGAACGACCAATCACATTCCGTCTTTTTATCCAAGTTTTAGGATAAAACTCTGGCGATACCGAGTTTCAAAACATAATTAACTTTTTTGGAGAAGAGAAGCAATATTTTTTCAGGCAGACTTTATCAGGATATACAAACAGTGATCAGTTTGGACAAACATCTTTGTAGTTTGTTGTGATATACAATAACATTGTACACCAACGTTGTTTTATTACCACGAACTCTAATCGGCCACGGACGGAACTTTTGGAAAATATTTTCCGTGAAACATTGAGTTTTGTTAGTTCATTATGATAATGGATAACAACCAGAACTTAGCAGGCAGGGATGGACTGACCGATACTTCGTCCTGTATGATGGCCACCTCGCACCTCCTACAATCGTCCATGCACGGGATGAACCCCGACCTCCACCCAGATCACACAGTGGACCACCACGATCGTCTCCACGACGACAATGACGACGTCAAGGATGAACTCGATGTGAACAGTTCCGGAGACTCTGACGACGACCAGAACTTTTCCGGAACTTCAACTTTATCACAACAGAATCGAAGATTTGCGGACGTAAAGCCACCGTATTCCTACATCGCCCTCATCACCATGGCGATAGAGAGTTCCAATTCTGGTATGATGACCCTGAACGAAATCTACGCCTTCATCATGAATAGGTTCCCTTACTTCAAGGAGAACCAACAAAGATGGCAGAATTCTATCCGTCACAACCTTTCCCTTAATGACTGTTTTGTGAAAATCCCACGTGCTCCCGGTCGACCAGGAAAAGGGAACTACTGGGCTCTTCATCCAGCGTGCGGCGATATGTTCGGTAACGGAAGCTTCTTGCGCCGCGCCAAGCGCTTCAAGCTCCAGCGCCAGAGGATGAGGGAAGCCGAACAGGCGCAAGTACAGCATGTGAATTCATTTGGACATTTCAGCCTTTTCCCTCCTCCAACGTCCGGATACAAACCTTATCCTTCGCTCAACTCGCTAACACTCGGCTCGTTCCCCCAGGGTCTTCCTCAGTCTCAGCAATACGGCAGCTTAGTTTCCAAACCGGAACCATGGAACCCGCCCGGCTCCTCCAGCTACAATCCATACTACAGCAGCAACAGTATGAACATGAATATGAACAATTCCATTGGAGCTTCCCTTGGTAGTTCCCTCGGAAGTTCTCTGGGCGGACCCTATCTCTCCGGGAGCCAGGTACCTCCCGTGCCAAGTATGAACAGCTCTCTGACAAATTACCCCTCTCTGCAGCAGTCCTACGGGTGCGGTCCCCAATACAACAGTCAGATTCGGCTCCAGGCGTCTCAGTGACAAACCCAATGACTTAAACAATTGTAAATGAGTGATACAGACAATTGCGAACCAGTGATATTTTGTGTAACTGTGAGAATGATGTGTATGTGTGTGTAGAGGTAAGAAAATAACTGTGTTGATAATTCATTCATATGTTCATAGTAATTGATATCACATTATTTTATGTTTCCGAACTTATATTGATTAGATATAATTTAACTACCAGTGTCGGATAACACATTGTTGTAATATATGATATATGTTTGTGTGAATTCTAGTGCTAAAATACAAGGTGAACACGACAGTCACGATGGGCGTCGCCCCGTGATACTGTGCACGTGTCTACGCATACTTCCTGTCACATGGTGGTCATGATTTCCTTATAATTACCTTATCAGTCCCTTAGTTGTTGTGTGTCTATTGGTGAATGACTATGAGGTAAGGATTGTCTTTGAATTGCATAATTTTGATTATAGACGTGAACAATTATGAAAAAGTTTGTATGTGTGTTTTGGAGTGTTTGAATGCCATTGATTTTGTATATAAAATGTTTTGAATCTCAACTGTGATAGTGCAATAAACAATTTGATAACCCAATTTATATCTCATGGTTTTCCTTAAAATGTAAATATCAAATGGACACAAACTGTTGATTCTTCCAGTAAATACAAATTCTAATATCTTTATTTGTTTTATGAGTATTAGCGCGAAGTAAATCAAACAGTGTCTAAATATTGATACAGATTGTGTCCTTTTGAAATTATGTTCATTATATTTCAAAATAAAACAAAAACCCGGAAAGCGAAAAACACCCGGAGAGACGAAAGATGGACAGAAAACAGACAAAAAAGACTGGGGAAATACACTTCTTGACAATGTTTGATAACACAAAGTATATTCATAATTATTGACAAATATCAAGGGGAGTGTCACGGAGATGTATTTGACTTATTTACACAATTGCATATCCAATTGAAAAACTACTTGTTGTATGCGGATTCTTAATATCATCGTGATTATCAAAAAACTTCAATATAGTCAAAATCGATACCCCATGATCGGACTTCCATGTCTACTGGTTTAGTCCCGTTTTGTAATGCGGAAAAATGATAGTCGGTCCGTCATCAGATATCCTTCTTACCCAAAATCAACTATTCCTCTATTTCACGAAAAAAAGGCGAAACATTAACTCACAATAGCGTTGTTCCTGTTAAGCAACATAACAGCTAGTCAATACATAGAAAGGACTACATATTTAACTTATAATCGTCAAACCCAGCCAGAGAGTCAACTTTGTTTTAGTTTGATGTAGCAAGACAATTTAATTAAGGTTTGACAATTTGCAATCTGAACCATTAAAACGATTATTTTCAAACAAATTCTATTGATATCATTAAACAAAATACCGGAATGCATCTGTCATTTTGGAGATTTGACTCCATTTCTAGCCGGACAATATCTTGAGATTCCTTTGGTAGGTTCAAAAGTCATTGAAAATTATTTAGGAAAGAAACTATATATTTCAAAAAAGAAACTATATATCTGTCTCAGTTGTTCGTCTATATATTCAATAACTGTAGTAGTCGGCTTATATATGAGCCATATATATATTCACTTAAACATTATCTACATAGTTTACACAATAATTTCTAATTTATCCAGTTATTAAAATCAATCTTTTTTTATTTTTATTTTTTAAAGATATGTTGATGCCTCTTTTTAAGCATGAGGGTAAGCGACTTTGAAAGCAAAAATTGTAAATCATTAGACTGATAAAAAAATAGAACTTTTGATTGACATACACTTGTAAAGGGATAGGGACACAAGGTATGAATTAAATATATACAAATAAGTAATTGTTGATATCATATTTGACTTGCGATTTAGGATATCGTGATTTCAAGCAACCGTGATTTTAAGAAGACAAATAATGTTGTAAAATAAGTTTGCCGTTTACCCATTTATCCAAAAAAAATGAAAACGACAATATTTTACTTTATCTAAAATCTCCTATAATTGCGCTGCTTTATCGTCAAGATCATGTCTTAGTTTTCAGTTATTGTCAGTTTCCCAAATATAGACAGTACATTCCTCATTCATCCTTTTAAATTAATTATTATTTCCTCTTAGAATATAACATCTAAAACTGTATGATGGAATACAGAACAGTGATGTTCTATTCCAGATCGGAATTAATTATTTTATTGGATTTATAAATTAAATACTTATAAATCTTCAATAAATACTTGAAAATCCTGAATTACTATTATAATTCGTAACCAATAATTGGTAGGTAATAATGCCATGTTTGTCCTGTTGAGATACGTGATGGATGGTTTTCATCTACATATACCTTAAACAGGTATTTTAATATATTAGAAAAATATGTATTATAATATAAAATGTCTTTTAAATAAATTCTTATCAAGAGATGAGTGTTTCTATTTTTTTTATATTATTAATATGAACTGACGAACAAAACAATTTCTTCAGGTTAAGACTTTTAAAGTTAGCATTTAATTTCCATTTATTATAAACCATGAACAATATCAGTTTTATAGTGTGATATGCTGATATTCATGTGAAACAATGTTACAGTGGTATATAACACTCAACCTACATCAACATCCAACTAACATCGACAGCTGATAAAAAGGCTATATTTTCCTTACTACAGGGGGAAATGTATCAATGTTCTTAGAATTGTATAATCTTTAAAAAGAAAACAAATGTTCATAATTAAAATGTTGTCAAGTATATAGGGTAACGGTGGAATAAGATGTACATGGTCACGACAAGAAAATATTAAACCGGTGTGGTACATGTAAAATAAATCTAATTGGGAAACATACTTGATCAATTTAAGTAAGAGTAAAACATCTGAGGCCGATACCGCGACAAAAATTTCTGTTGTAGAATTTTAAGGAAGAACTGTGTTTTAAAACAAATATCTTGACCTATTGTATTAATATAACATATATATTTTTTTTTTTTAAATTGGAATATGCACAGCTTGTAAAATATCGATAGAAATGAACAGTTCCGTTATATTTTAGAGTGTCTTCAGAACTTCGTAAAGACAGAGAAAAGTACTTCGCCTGTTAATATATGCAATTATATAGCTATTCCAAATGTTTGTTAATTCTTAGAAAGACTAGAAAAACTGTTGAATATAGAGAAATGATTTGTGATCTTTGAATGTGTGTTGTTGTCCGCCATGTACACTGACTGTTATACATACATGACTTCCTGTTAATCCTTTCTATGTCTGAAAGTAATCAAAATCTTGAATTTTGTGAATAATTTTGTGGACGAGTAAACGTCTTGGGTACAAATTTTCTATTTAAACATTAAAAACTAAAAATCTCTGTAAATAAAGTTCAATGATAAAGTTTGTCTTTCCATAAGTTTAGCCGTCTTCATTGAACTTAATTTACAGAGATTTTTTAGATTTTAATGTTTAAATAGCACAACATGTATATACTGTGAAAACACTTGTGTTTGTACGATTAATCATCGAGTATAAATGCATCACGTTATAAACGTATTGTTTTACTGATCAGTATGTGTTTTCACAGTATATACATGTGATACTATGTACACAATACTAGACAAGGACTACACCCCGAGTAGTCGTACACAGTAATAGTGATGATAACCATTACACGATTCAAATTTCTGTTAAAACATGTTGTGAGCTCAAACTAATTATCATTAACACTGATAGAAATAGGTACTTTCAGTGTTGTTTCTACAATCAATAGCTCGTGAACTTTTGCAAGAATTCTCCTGAATATAGATAAAAGCAAGTGCGGATTAATTTCACATTTGGAGATCGTTCAATGCCATTCGGTATGAGTATTACACAAACGACTTATTCAAGTGTCAAAATGGGCACCACTTTCTTAAAATAATAGTTACTGGTAAAAAACTAATGCTGGAGTCGGACGGACATGATCAGACCAGAATTCCGGACGATCCCCATGACCAACTAACTGGTAGTAATGGCTTGTTTGTGTCTTGTGCAAAACAACGCTGAAAATATGTAATAAAATTTATCAATATTGATCGAGAGAATTACTTGAGTAACATTTGTTTAATCAGGCAGACTTTGGCAGTTTTAAGCAGCCATTCTTCTACAAAACAGTTCCTAATCCAGCGAACGACAAGTCGACCAAACACGCCAGCGGGCAGTGAAGGAAGTCACCGGGCCTAAGCTTGTCTGACAACAAGGATCGGACAACTGTCAATATTCCCCTAGTTAAAGAATACAAAACGTCTACAAATCTCCGTCCCAGTTTCACTTAGAACATCAATATTTCATCGTATTTCTAACAATATTGCCCTAAATCTAATATGATACGGCTGTATTCTCAAAAATATTGAAGTTAAACTGCTGGCGAGTTTTCTTATCTGTTTGAATAATATCTGATGATTTTTAAATATTTTTGCACGCAAGTGTACATTGTTCACAGTTTATATCAATATTTCCTGCCAATATTTTCGTATCAGGCGAATAAAGTTAATTGTCGTGTTATTTATTTATTTTTACGAAGTAACGTGTACACTATATTGTTCTTTTATTGTAGTCAATAAAAATGTAAATTAATTATTTATGTTAAGGAATATATATACATATTGTATTATTAATAGGGAAATATTGTTAGAAATACGTTGAAATATTTATGTTCGAAGATTAAACTGGGACGGACATTTTTTGGCTCTTTATTTTTTTCTTTATTTATCATTTTTATTAAAATATTTTCACATTTCATCTCGTTTTCTCTATAGTTATCCTATTTATTTTATATTGGAATTTCTATATTGATATAATCATATTTCTTACTATATTTACATTGTTCAGTTCAGTTTTTTGCCATCGACGACATATCAACTTTGATTCTAACATCAGGAGAAAATAGCAAGCGTTCATGGAATAGGATTTTGTTTTATTCATTTAGTATTCTAATTTTAGCGAATTGTATTGATTTTCTCATTTTATATCTGTTTATATCTACAATTATGTGTCGAATGCAAGCCTCAGACACACATAAGTCAAATTTTAGAGATGTCTATGTCTGTTTGTGGAGATAACACTTCCTGGGCAATAAAAAAGTTTAACAAATACCAAACATATTTTTCTGATGTTGTTCGGTTCGAAAGTATGCCTGTCCTAATCTCTTCACACCGTTAGGTGGCACGGCCCGAGGAGAGCGTCCGCCCCACCCTGCCAGGTATGGCACGGGTCACCTGTCAGTTACCACCTTAACAAGGTCACCTTGTCACGTGCTCGATCCCTAACAAGGATGTCACAAGAATGACGTATACTATTGTCTATTCAGAGATAGTTGTTTTCATAGCAAAAAACTGTAAGACCGTGGTGGATCTGCCGCGGGCTCCAGTGTACCGTGACAGCCACACTCCGACACGCCCTGAACCGGCCAGCCGTATAATTGACTAATTAATTGGTTTACTAAACGGGCTTAAAAAAACATTATCTGTGCAATTATCATTATACAGATAATTAAATCAACTAATTGCTGTTCGAATGCAATAGTTGGCCTTTGACAAAACATTCCGGTTGCTTGCTAAAACAACAAATACACGAACCACTTATAATGAAGGTCACACATCCAAACACTTTGGTAAAATATATCCTTTATATTTTCATATAAAAAAACAATCTTATGAAAAGAAAAACGCAAGGTTATCATTAAAATATAAAAAAATCGACTGTGTATGCATATCATGATCGCGCCGTTTTAAATATATAACGGGCATGCAGGCGTTGTATACGTTGGTCGGGAGCTAGTTATTCAGTGAGGTTTTATAATGTGTTATTGCATGATTGGAATGTTTTAATTTGGCATAATTTTTTATTTAGTAAACTTTTGAAACATGATTTTGATTATTCACGGGGGCAGAAAGAATAAACAGAATGTATCTGGCTCATTTTGATAAAACTGATAAATTACATAAATTACAAAAAATGTCAGATTGACCGCTACCATAACGAGCCACGTGCACCTGTTCTAATGGCCGTATGACGTAGCTCTCCCTGGTCCGTGAATCATACACGGTAATGTTTACACATCACAACAAGGAAAATAAACGAATTAATTAATTATTGTATTTAATTTTTAATCTTCCACTAAAGCACAGGAAGTTCCCACGATATCTTAGTCATTTTCTATTTTTACACTTTGTGAGTTCTGTGTTACGTTTTAATTAAACGTTTTCAGTTTAAGCCCGGCTACTCAATACCACCTTACGTTATAAGGAGTAAGAGACGAGGGCCTTCCAACCACTTTCCTCACACACATTAGATTTGTCCGGTTAGCCGTATAAAGCACCTATAACAAACAGCCAGTCGGACAATGTACACATTAGCGACAATAATGGCCACCAAACTGGAGTTTTAATGGAACAAGGCCGAAATAAGTAACCAGCTGCGTTGACCATTGTCCAGGGATATTGATCTCATTAGGACTGGACAAATTACCCAAACATCTTAAGCTTCAAGTACAATATTTACTCAGCAAATTACACCAAAAACTTTTGTTTTTGTAAGCACCTCTAATCCTGATGGAAACCAGTAAAGGGGACTCTGAGCTACTGCGTCGATACAATGTACGGGCCGTAATACGGAATGATAATCCCACCTCTGGGGTCTGGCCGTCCCGTGGGGTGTTTGAGTAAATAATGATTCGTCAATTGTGCCATTTTCAATATTGACCTGTACAGGAACAAGCGAAATAAAAGCGTGCGTCGGAACGTTTTGTGTCCGTGGTTATTAAGTAGTTAATTTCTACGTCCATATTTTTCTGATTGCAAAAAATATTATTGTTGGTGTCGTCTGTAAGTGTCACTGAGCAGTGATATATACTGTGATAGGTTCATCACGGTTTTATAAATAACTACCTTCATTTTGTTTCAGGTGTAAATCAGTAATTGCAATTGAAGAGTTTTTAATTGATTTCATACATTTCACCACTTGGTCGCGGGTACGAGGCGTGAGTGGATCGCCAGGTACTTGTGGCAGGTCAGTGTATTTTCTCCGGGTACTCCAGTTGTCCTCCACCACCAAAACTTGGCTCGACCATAGCTGTTCAAATCAAACCAACCATATGTTCAACTCTTCGTACATTATATAACACACCTTTCCTTACAGCGGTAACATTTGTTATACTATAACGCATTTGGTAGGCGCCATCCCCCTTTTGCTGTTTTTCGACACGCGTGTTGGAACAACTCATACAAAGAATACCGTCCTTTTTTGTGTGTACAGTACCTTTGATGAATCAGATATGGACGAAAGGATCACACATGTATTCCGTCTTTGCGTATTGCAGAGTTATCTTCTCTTGGAAGCAGGTATTGATTGTTACGTCATTGGTTTGAGCGAGAAAATCACGTCGTTTTCTCAAAAATTGATGACGTTACTCTCACAAACAAGTGACGTTACAATCAATACCTGCTCACAAGAGAAGATAACTCTGCAATAAGCAAAGACGGAATATGGGGCAACACATTCTTACTTTGTTCGGCCTTCTTCATCGACATGCAGATATATTTTAACAAAATGCGTTTCATTACATTTTCCCCCGTGAAATATAAAGCTTTACAGAGGAAATAGATTTGATTTGTTTGTTTGTTATTTTCAGACTAAAATAACGAATCAGACTGCAGGATTAAGCTGAAAAGTAACAAACAATGGGCATTGTCAAGTGTGACGCCACTGACGTCTCCTGATTGTGACGTCGCAATACAAGATTCATTTTTATTTATTTATATATTTTTGCGGGAGAGGGATGATCTGTTCACGGAAGCGAGTGTCTTAATAAAAGAAAACGTAACAAACAGACGTTTCATCTCGTAAAAATACATTCGTCAAAATATTCATCCTAAAAATTCCCCTATTTCTTACTTCATATTCTTTGCAATTATCTTACGTCAAAAGGTAGTTGTCTCTGCTCATGAATCGTCAGAGTGTCCGAGAAGGGTCGTAACCCTGTTGCTGGAAGTCATCTTGTAACAGTTTACTTGAAATAACGACTTGAACAAGTTTGGCTCTCTGCGTTCACTTACTGAACTGGACGTCTGTTACAATTTTGTATAAGTGCCATTTCGTTGTTTCGTCTTTTCACCCCGAAAAGACGAGAATCAAGAAAACCTTAAATCCGGTTTCAATAAAACCTTGATTCTCGTTGTTTCGTCTTTCGTCCCAAAAAAGACGAAACAACGAGAATCATAAGTTACTTAATCTCGAGTTTTCGGGCCGAAAAACAAAATGGCACACATTCTATACAGTCAACTTTTGTTGTATTTTGTGATGGTGTATATTTTCTTGATGTTAGTCTTTGTTGTACAACTAGCCGTATTTCACACCCTACATTAGGACCGGTGTGAAATGTCGAGGATAGGGGTGCGAGTTTGTTCGTACCGTGTGGACAGTCGTTAGAAGTGACAACTATGTAATATGTATTTGACCACTATGTCAACAGAGGGGAGAGAATTGACGATTTGAGGGATTGTAAGGAGGCGAGAACTCACGCTCCAGGAATGCTGTACAAGGGGGAGACTAGGACTGGTTCTCAATTGTGTCCACTTCTTCAAGATTGACACAACCAATATTGACCCAAAGAAACCAATCTAAACCAAATATATACGTATAAACATCAACACCGCGACCTAATCTATTGGACAGTGGGAAAATATTGCCCCGATAGGTTATCCAATGTTTGTTTATATTCCTTCACACCCCTCCGAGACCAAACCATACTCATTATTTCTGGCTTCCGGAGTTTCATCAAGGTGATATATGGTTTTTCGGTTGGTGTCGTTCAACTTCCATCTGGCCGAAAGAATTACTATCATGTGCGAGAGTTCAAATACGACTCACTATGGCTGTTAAAGACCGTTAATATCTTGTGACAACTTGATATTGTACTCTTTAAACGTTCTATAATGACTTCATGCATTGCTTTTTATTTGTACTCTGTAGGTAGCGGTATACAAGGAAATAAGACGGGTTTGATTGGGATGAAATGTAACTGCTTTATATCAGATTTTTTTTACACCGGTTGGTTTAAGATTTAATAGAGTCATCAATTAAGAAACAAATATTTTCCAATATTTATTGTCTTTATATGAGTTTTTTTTATGTCATTCACTGCGGCGTGACCCCAACCTTTTCACGCCTGATCGGGGAATCGAACCCCGGCCGCCTTGGTGAAAGGCAAGTGCGATGTCCACTGCACCACCCGACCACCCAGTTGTTAAGATGCTACCAAAATAATTTACTGGTTTTGGTCATATATCGTAGGAAAATAACAATCGAAACAGGAAGATGGGTGGGAATTCATAGACAGGATATAATATGCCCACTCTGTAATACTGGTATATTTGTAATAACGATACTTTAGTCAAAATAAGAGAAAAACATATTCCGGCCTATTTTTATACAAGTCCAAACCAACATAAAATGAAAGGAATGTTCACAATTTTTAATATGAAATTGTTAAAAAGTGTAAGTTTGTTTGTTCAAAAATTAACAAAAGTACTTTAGTGTCTCTATTCTTTAAGTTTTTCTTTTGTTTGCTAGTGACATTTTATATACGTTGAACACCGAATAATTTGTATGTAACTAGACGTATATATGTAATTATGCACTATGCTATGATATAGAATGCTTGCCTGTCATGCACTATAACTATTTATATATACATGACCTCTTGTTACACACATTTATGTGTGTCTGAGTGAAATAAAAACCTTGAAATCTTGAAAATCTTGATGAGAGAATGTGACCCTTTACATGTCCGAGATGTAACTTGTGTTATATATGACTTGTCTCCCTTTGCTCTTGTATAGGAGCCTTCGCATACCACACAGGCTATAGTTTCCTAAACGCTTGGAAGATTACGCATTGTAAAAAATATAAATAAATGTAAGCTGTTACATCAGACATCTTCATGGAATTCAAATAATTTAAATTGCTACTATTAGAGCCCTTTATTCTTATTTTAAATAAACGTACACAAGAAAGAACATGTTGTACGGGTAATGATGCATCGATGTTCAAATGAAAAGATATTAATAAATAAATATAATTCTCCAAAATATAAACCGAGGAGGATGTTGTTCTGTCACATTCGCAAAACATCAAAGGCGAACCATGATGACGGGTTCCGGTGAGTTTAAGGTGTTCTCGGGCTCGAAGACATGCCCAGGTAGTGGAAGGTATCAGGTGTGCTAAAGACCAGACTGTGTAGAAGGACGAGAATATTATAACAACCAGAAAAGTCTGTAACTGTAGCCAATCAAATAGTTCGTCTAGTTCATTAGTTTTTTTTAACAAACTTCTTCAAGCCAATCGCCGTTACCGTCGCATTTTATCATAGATGATCCCGTCACCATGGAAACTTAGCAAAAATAAAAGGAAATGTTGCGGAGTCGGAATGTGTGTGAAAAAAACAACAACTTAAAAACAATAATGTTTAGGACTGCCCACCCTCTGGAACAGCTGATGTCTACTACTGGGTGCATCAGATCCGCACTATCACAAGCAGGCAATCCTGCTTCCAGCACACAAACACACATGCACGCATACACAAAACAATATAGACGACAGTATTAGTTTTAAGATTGGTTTCCATAGACGACAGTATTAATATTAAGATATTTTAAGACAGTGTTAACAATTAAGATATTTTACCGAAGAGGACAGTTTTAACATAAAGTTAGGTGTCCATGATGGCGGTTTGAACTTTTCTAAATGTGCCGGTGAATGGTTTAAAACCTATACCTAGCTATATATAGTACTGTGTTCACTTTCTGAAGCAACTAAACATATTTCCTTGACAATGCTAGCTATAGTACTTAGAATGAAAATTATTCATCTTGATAACTTTTATTAGGAAAAATATCCTACCACAAATCACAACTAATCAATTGTACAATATATTCTTTCACCGACCGTTAATAGATATATTGGTATTTATTAACATACATAGATTTAGTTACACCCATTTCATGTCTATAGCTGAGAGTGTGTCATTTGGTAATGGCAGAATATGCTATGTTATATAAAAGTCGACATATTTTTATCTAAATCACGGGCTTAGATTTATTCCGTGTCTAAACATAACGCACGTCCCTTTTATATATATTCACAGATACGTATATGTACATTTCAGCACGCATGTCTACGTAGAACCACGGAATAAGATTATATTATTCAAGTCCGTGGTAGAACGAACGTATTGAAGATATCCAGGTTAATTAGAATTGGTAAATCACGTATAAACGTACATTTTTCATTAAAATTCGCTATAAAAGGTAAAGTTTATATTCAGTTAGCAAGTCTTCTAATCAATGTTATATAGATCTACATGTATGTACTGAATTTCTATCTGTGTATCGGTATACCGCCAAATTAGTTTCTGAACCCTTTCTCCTAATGTATATAGTATGCCTACCTGTTGAGTTTACTGATATATGGTTTAAAATAGTCATTTTATGGTTGTAAATCCAAAACATATTGAGTATCAAGTCAATACTATTTCACGTGTCCTATCTATCTCGTGCGCACACGTGTCCTATCTATCTCGAGTGCAAACGTTTGTTCCCTTATGACGCTACACCATTTTAGATGATCACTAAAACGGTAATTTTGAACATTAAATATTTATGCAGGATGACTAGTCAATATAATATTTGTTTTCTTAATAATAATGGCTCTATCTTATCATTGTCCCATTTGGGACGGTTGCAACCATGTAGGAATTTTTACCTATACTAATAATCTTTTCTTCTTTTGAAACCCCTCAGGATATCTTTACGAATTTAACTGTTCATTTCAAGGGAAACAACCCCGATCGTCTTGTATGAAATGCTGTTAGTTTACCGTTAGTGTATTAACTAAACAGGAACACGACATTTACGTGTGATTATACAATTATTATTACGCAGTGTTCTTTACTCAGTTAACATCGTTGCAGTTGATGCTAATTGTGTTAGTGGGACAGTCGTCGGAGTAGTATATTTAAGCATTGAACTGTTTTTGTATGGTATTTATGATCTATTTGAATGACACAGCTTTGCGAGAAAACAATATAATGCGCGCTAAATAAAAGTCACAATTCAGGAAAAAGACCCTTTTAAGGGTCATCTAAATAGGTATTATTGGGTATGTTTTAAGAAACAATTAACACTCCAAATTTGATAGAATAACGCTATAATATTACATATCAAAACGTTCGTTGCGACATGTAGATTCCAGATAAAGCCCTTAAATAGTTCTTTACACAGATAGAAGCTGAAGAAGATTACATACATATATATATGTGTCCATAGCAGCACAGAACAATTTCACAAGGGGATTTTTTCTTAAATCTGAAAAATCATGAAAGAAACACAAACCCTGAGTTATCTGTTATACAATTGAAGCAAATAATTAAGTCTATGAAATTATCATATTAGTTTTTAGAGGTTAGAGATATTGTGTAAATCATGTCACAGGAGGCCATGTTTGACCCTATCTAAGGGAAATAACCCGTCTCATTTATTTTGGAACTACTTTTATACAGATGTATGGTGGCTAATACAGATCATATATAATTATCTCTAAAACAAGTATAGTTTTAGGGTAAAAATTTATTTATTTGCAGTAAATATCAATTACATTCCTTTAATTAATCAAAATTTTGAAAACAATTATAATGCTTCAATACATTTAGAATTATGTAATAAATACATGCAATTACAATATTACTAGTACTAGATTTAATATATAAAGTGTATCTTATATATCATACTCTCCAAAATAAGTGCACCTTATTCATCAGCCAAACCAGCACAAGAGAAGAAAGAGTTCTTCTGAGTAATAAATATTCTGGAAACCAAAAGAAAATAAGTAATATACATGTATTGTACTTACCATACACTTTCCACACGGTGAATGGTTTGAAGAGGCCTATGGATTTAACACACAGAATATCTACTTAATAGCACCTTGTCAAGGGTCATGATAAATGTACATCTAATTAAATGGTTTCCAATCCTTAACACCTCACATGGCCAAGTAAGCTGTGTTTTATCTCCTGCACCAAACAAATATATAAAATGTATTCCTTGTCAACAAATGTTTATCATCTGAAGCTGGTGGACTTATTCTCTGTTTAGTGTATATCTTATTGATGATAGTGAACTTGCATAGTACAGCTTACAAATAGACTAAAACAGTGTTTATTGATTTTTCATGCTTGTAATAAGTGAACTGCAGCTGATCTTCTAGATAAATCTGTTGCTGACCTTGTATTTAGTGCCTTCACCAACTGCTGACCAGTGGATATCGGTCTGTAAGTGTCGAGTGACCAGTGGGCAGCCAGGCATGTGATTACTCTTGCTGATAGAAAAAAATAGATACTTTCAAAAATGCATGAAGAGATGCCATAAGTGATGAAGGTGGGCATGCAGGTTTGATTACATATTATGCAGACTTATAATTTTTTACTAGAAGTAGAAATGTCCCATTTATATTTTGTATACAAATGTAGCTCCAGGAGTTAATGTCTTTGGTCTTGTGTTTATTTTATATTGGTGTTATGACCCTTAGGTAATCTATAGGTCAAATAAGCAGTATAAAGGTCAAATAAGTAATCTATAGGTCAAATAAGTAATCTATAGGTCAAATAAGTAATATATAGGTCAAATAAGTAATCTATAGGTCAAATAAATAATCTATAGGTCAAATCAAGATGTTGTCTGCTTGTGACTTCTCATGTGGGCTTTATAGTGCTGTCTCATTGACATTTCTTTATAGTGCTGTCTCAATGAAATTTCTTTATCGTGCTGTCTCAATGAAATTTCTTTATAGTGTTGTCTCAATGAAATTTCAAGCCGCAGAAACATTGTTATTATACTTCATTCAGTCACATTATCCTGACACTGAGCCAACCAGTCCTTCAATAGCTAAAACCCATAAATGCTAAGCACTAAGCAGGGAGTGAGAACATTACTTAATTTAACGTCTTACGTTTGATGCGACAGAATGAAGATCATGAAGCGAATGTGTATTAATGAGCATTTGTGCTATTTTTATTATTACAAAACCATAAAGTGTAGAATAATTATCCCCCCTAATGACCACGTCCCTAGATGTCCAGTCCCATTATTTAAACTAATTTAAATACACTTTTCACCTAGGGATGCATCCTACCAAGTTTTGTTGAATTTGCTTCAGAGCTTTTGGAATGTGAACAATTACAATGCACACTGTGTGATTACATAATTTACTGACACATGTGGATCAAACATGTCAAGGCTACAACAATCAAATTGACACTTTTAAAGGACGTTTCTAACAACTTCGTATGGGGAAAAAATAACAATGATATGAATTTATAGGAATTTGAAAATATATAGGAATCTCCAAAATTATAGATATATGATCCTGACACCCTAGGAATGTCTTCTCTGTGAAACAGCAAAACAAAGATGAACCAGTAACACATATTATCAGTATATAATTAACTACAAGTAACTTCCATAATGGTTTACCTTAAGCTTGTCTAGAAGCTTAAGGGTCGCAATGTAGTGATATGTTTACAATATACAAGTGGTGCAGTCTGTAAATCAGTTACCAGCACATGAATTAGTCATGTATACATTTCCTGTCTATGAAATATCAAACCTGAAAGAAATACAATTATAGTTTAAGGTCTATATCATTAAAATTCTAAAATAACAGGTTTTCAGGGAAATTTATACAAGTTTATGGAATATATTTTGAAGCTGCTAAAATAATTTTATTGTATACTACAGTATTCAGTTATTGATTTTTTTCTCTCTCTGAAATTTAGTGTGCGTGTACCTCAATTATGTTTGAGAAATATTGGAGGATTATTTTGTGACAGGGATTGTTTAATTATTGAGTTTGATCAGATATACAGTTTGGTGTGGCAGCCATATTGGAATGTCCTTGAATAAAGTTAGGTGTCCATGATGGCGGTTTGAACCTTTCTAAATGTGCCATTGAACCAGGAGCGATATTTCGTAGGTTTAAAACCTATACCTAGTACTGTGTTCATTTTCTGAAGCAACGGAATAGGCTCTAAACATATATCCTTGACAGTGCTAGCTACTCAGAATGAAATGATTCATCTTGATAACTTTTACTAGGAAAAATATCTTACCACAAATCACAATTAATCAATTGTATGGTATTCTCTCACCAACCGCTAATAAAGATATATTTAGTTACACCCATTTCATGTCTAAAGCTAAGAGTGTGTCATTTGGTAGTAGCAGGATATGCTAATTCAATTAAAATGTAATTAATAATAATGGTTTAACTGATTATGCTTTAACCACTAAATCTATAAGATTAATGTATATCACGTGATCCTGAAACGCGCGAGGGCGTGGGATTGCTGAGTAGTCAGTCTGTCCGCCCGTCAAGGGTGAAGGTCACTCGCATCATGGTATTCCTATACATACTATCTTACCACACGACAGGTGCTCAAGTCGTATAGAGTAACTTACAATTATAACATTTTTATTACACCCATAACTTATGTGGTCAATTAAAAATGCAGATTAAACAATAGATGCTTTTTCATTCCGTCGCCAAACAAGATGATGTCAAACCAGGAAGAGGGATTTCCAAAGTGTGTCCCCTCCCCCGGTATTAATTACAAAGTGTAACCCCTCCCCCGTTATTAATACCAAAGTGTGTCCCCTCCCCCGGTATTAATTACAAAGTGTGTCCCCTCCCCTGGTATTAATTACAAAGTGTGTCCCCTCCCCCGGTATTAATTACAAAGTGTACTACCTCCCCCGGTATTAATTACAAAGTGTGTCCCCTCCCCGGGTATTAATTAAAAAGTGTGTCCCCTCCCCCGGTATTAATGACAAAGTGTATCCTCTCCCCCGGTATTAATTACAAAGTGTGTCCCCTCCCCGGTATTAATTACAAAGTGTATCCTCTCCCCCGGTATTAATTACAAAGTGTGTCCCCTCCCCGGTATTAATTACAAAGTGTGTCCCCTCCCCCGGTATTAATTACAAAGTGTGTCCTCTCCCCCGGTATTAATAACAAAGTGTGTCCCCTCCCCCGGTATTAATTACAAAGTGTACTACCTCCCCCGGTATTAATTACAAAGTGTGTCCCCTCCCCGGGTATTAATCAAAAAGTGTGTCCCCTCCCCCGGTATTAATGACAAAGTGTATCCTCTCCCCCGGTATTAATTACAAAGTGTGTCCCCGCCCCCGGTATTAATTACAAAGTGTGGCCCCTCCCCCGGTATTAATGACAAAGTGTATCCTCCCCCCCGGTATTAATTACAAAGTGCACTACCTCCCCCGTATTAATTACCAAAAGTGTCCCCTCCTCCGGTATTAATTACAAAGGGTACTACCTCCCCCGTATTAATTACAAAGTGTGTCCCCTCCTCCGGTATTAATTACAAAGTGTATACCCCCCCCCGGTATTAATTCCAAAGTGTGTCCCCTCCCCGGTATTAATTACAAAGTGTAATACCTCCCCCGTATTAATTACAAAGTGTGTCCCATCCCCCGGTATTAATTACAAAGTTCATCCCCTCCCCCGGTGTTAATTACAAAGTGCATCCCCTCCCCCGGAATTAATTACAAAATGTGTCCCCTCCCCCGGTATTAATTAAAAAGTGTGTCCCCTGCCCCGGTATTGATTACAAAATGTATTACCTCCCCCTGTATTAATAACAAAGTATGTCCCCTCCTCCGGAATTGATTACAAAGTGTGTCCCCTCCCCAGGTATTAATTACAAAGTGTATCTCCTCCTCCGGTATTAATAGCAAAGTTTATTCCTTCCCCCGGTATTAATTACAAAGTTCATCCCCTCCCCCCGGATTAATTACAAAGTGTATCCTCTCCCCCGGTATTAATTCCAAAGTGTATCCTCTCCCCCGGTATTAATTCCAAAGTGTGTCCCCTCCCCGGTATTAATTACAAAGTGTAATACCTCCGCCGTATTAATTACAAAGTGTGTCCCATCCCCCGGTATTAATTACAAAGTTCATCCCCTCCCCCGGTATTAATTACAAAATGTGTACTCTCCCCCGGTATTAATAACAAAGTGTGTCCCCTCCCCCTCCCCCGGTATTAATTACAAAGGGTGTCCCCTCCCCCCGGATTAATTACAAAGTGTATCCTCTCCCCCGGTATTAATTCCAAAGTGTGTCCCCTCCCCGGTATTAATTACAAAGTGTACCACCTCCCCCTGTATTAATTACAAAGCGTGTCCCCTCCCCCGGTATTAATAACAAAGGGTATCCCCTCCCCCGGTATTAATTCCAAAGTGTGTCCCCTCCCCGGTATTAATTACAAAGTGTATACCCCCCCCCGGTATTAATTCCAAAGTGTATCCTCTCCCCCGGTATTAATTACAAAGGGTGTCCCCTCCCCCCGGATTAATTACAAAGTGTGTCCCCTCCTCCGGTATTAATTACAAAGTGTATCGCCTCCCCCGGTATTAATTACAAAATGTGTACTCTCCCCCGGTATTAATAACAAAGTGTATCCCCTCCCCCGGGATTAATTACAAAGTGTATCCCCTCCCCCGGTATTAATTACAAAGTGTGTCCCCTCCCCCGGTATTGATTACAAAGTGTACTACCTCCCCCTGTATTAATTACAAAGTGTGTCCCCTCCCCCGGTATTAATTACAAAGTGTGTCCCCTGCCCCGGTATTGATTACAAAGTGTACTACCTCCCCCTGTATTAATAACAAAGTATGTCCCCTCCTCCGGTATTAATTACAAAGTGTGTCCCCTCCCCCGGTATTAATTACAAAGTGTGTCCCCTCCCCTGGTATTAATTACAAAGTGAACCACCTCCCCCGGTATTAATTACAAAGTGTGTCCCCTCCCCCGGTATTAATTACAAAGTGCATCCCCTCCCCCGGTGTAAATTACAAAGTGTACTGCCTCCCCCGGTATTAATTACAAAGTGTACTACCTCCCCCGGTATTAATTACAAAGAGTGTTCCCTCCCCCGGTATAAATAACAAAGTGTATCGCCTCCCCCGGTATTAATTACAAAGTGTGTGCCCTCCCCCGATCTTAATTACAAAATGTATCCCTCCCTGGTATTAATTACAAAGTGTAACCCTTCCTCCGGTATTAAATCCCTCCCTGGTATTAATTACAAAGTGTAACCCTTCCTCCGGTATTAAATCCCTCCCTGGTATTAATTACAAAGTGTAACCCTTCCTCCGGTATTAATAAAGTGTGTCCCCTCCCCCGGTAGTAATAACAAAGTGGATCGCCTCCCCCGGTATTAATTACAAAGTGGGTACCCTCCCCCGATCTTAATTACAAAATGTATCCCTCCCTGGTATTAATTACAAAGTGTAACCCTTCCTCCGGTATTAATAAAGTGTGTCCCCTCCCCCGGTAGTAATAACAAAGTGTATCGCCTCCCCCGGTATTAATAACAAAGTGTATCGCCTCCCCCGGTATTAATTACAACGTGTGTACCCTCCCCCGATCTTAATTACAAAATGTATCCCTCCCTGGTATTAATTACAAAGTGTAACCCTTCCTCCGGTATTAAATCCCTCCCTGGTATTAATTACAAAGTGTAACCCTTCCTCCGGTATTAAATCCCTCCCTGGTATTAATTACAAAGTGTAACCCTTCCTCCGGTATTAAATCCCTCCCTGGTATTAATTACAAAGTGTAACCCTTCCTCCGGTATTAATAAAGTGTGTCCCCTCCCCCGGTAGTAATAACAAAGTGGATCGCCTCCCCCGGTATTAATTACAAAGTGGGTACCCTCCCCCGATCTTAATTACAAAATGTATCCCTCCCTGGTATTAATTACAAAGTGTAACCCTTCCTCCGGTATTAAATCCCTCCCTGGTATTAATTACAAAGTGTAACCCTTCCTCCGGTATTAATAGCAAAGTGTATTCCTTCCCCCGGTATTAATTACAAAGTGTATCGCCTCCCCCGGTATAAATAACAAAGTGTATCCCATCCCCCGGTATTAATTACAAAGTGTATCCCCTCGCCCGGTATCAATTACAAAGTGTATCCCCTCCCCTGGTATTAATTGCAAAGTGTATCCCCTCCCGCGGTATTAATTACAAAGTGTATCCCCTGCCCCGGTATTAATTACAAAGTGTGTCCCCTCCCCTGGTATTAATTACAAAGTGTATCCCCTCCCCTGGTATTAATTGCAAAGTGTATCCCCTCCCCCGGTATTAATAACAAAGTGTATCCCCTCGCCCGGTATTAATTACAAAGTGTATCCCCTCCCCCGGTATTATTTACAAAGTGTATCCCCTCCCCGGTATTAATTACAAAGTGTATCCCCTCCCCCGGTATTAATTACAAAGTGTATCCCGTCCCCTTGTATTAATAACAAAGTGTATCCCCTCCCGCGGTATTATTAACAAAGTGTGTCCCCTCCCCCGGTATTAATTACAAAGTGTGTACCCTCCCCCAGTATTAATAACAAAGTGTACTACCTCCCCCGGTATTGATTACAAAGTGTGTTCCCTCCCCCGGTATTAATAACAAAGTGTATCTCCTCGCCCGGTATTAATTGCAAAGTGTATCCCCTCCCCCGGTATTAATTACAAAGTGTATCCCCTCGCCCGGTATTAATAACAAAGTGCATCCCCTCCCCCGGTATTAATTACAAAGTGTATCCCCTCCCCCGTTATTAATTACAAAGTGTATCCCCTCCCCCGGTATTAATTACAAAGTTTGTCCCATCCCCCGGTATTAATTACAAAGTGTATCCCCTCCCCCGGTATTAATAACAAAGTGTATCCCCTCCCCCGGTATTAATAACAAAGTGTATCTCCTCGCCCGGTATTAATTGCAAAGTGTATCCCCTCCCCCGGTATTAATTACAAAGTGTATCCCCTCGCCCGGTATTAATAACAAAGTGTGTCCCCTTCCCAGGTATTAATTACAAAGTGTATCCCCTCCCCCGGTAATAATTACAAAGTGTGTACCCTCCCCCGGTATTAATAACAAAGTGTGTCTCCTCCCCAGGTATTAATTACAAAGTGTATCCCCTCCCGCGGTATTTTTTACAAAGTGTGTCCCCTCCCCCGGTATTAATTACAAAGTGTATCCCCTCGCCCGGTATTAATTATAAAATATTAATGAAGTGCACACACAGTTGAGAATGTATACGCTACTGTGTAATCGTCAATACAGAGACGTATATAGTACAGAGAATCTCTGGCTTTACATGTCTCCGGTGAATTATATGAACAGTCAGGTGGAACTCAGAGTTGCTTTATCGTCAATGAATGATTAAACGAGGCACACACGACTTTATTCACTGTATACCGGTTACACGGAATTCAAAATGATATAAATATTTATAAATTATACATACGCCAAATAATAATTAGATGTATTGGTAACTTACATCAGTAAATCATGTTTATGCTAATACCTAGTTATGCTGATATTTATTGATGTTAGTTTGGAATGTTATCTGATCGATTGGTCTACGCATGTTTCCTTCCCGACACAATATACGTATTACTCAAATTTTACTGCTTCACAGTGATGAAGCAGTCCTGTTATTATCCGTATTGATCATATGATATTGTCATATCAGAGATAAAGATATCATACCCTTATAGCTATTGGAGGTAAATTTAAGGTTTTATACATATTATCTTTAATTCTAATTTTAGAGATGCCTAGTTTACCACAAAAAATAATCTATTTAGATAATACGCTTCAGATTAGCACCTTGTTTATAAACTGTTGTGTGGCGTTGTCACACGCAGTGATAGCACAGAAAAGTACATGTTTATATATAAACATAAACTAGTATTGTTCTATGTAAACTATATTCTTTTTTTTTTACAAATATTGACATTATAGATATAAATGATATAATTGTATCCTACAACTAGTGTCAACATCTATACACATTAATGTACGTGTATAATACAAGTATTGTCATTATATATTCAAATAATCATATACTTCTCCTTTGTGTGGACACTGTTGTGTATTTCCTTATATAATTAAGTTGTGGTTTATTTCCTTGTGTACTAACGATGATTGTAATTGTTTGTCGACGCTGTGGTACAGGACTCATTTGTCCTTGTGTGGTCCCGCTGTGGTATATTTTGTCCTTGTTTGTTGACGCTGTGGTATGATTTGTCCTTGTGTGTTGACGCTGTGGTATATTTTGTCCTTGTGTGTTGCCGCTGTGGTATATTTTGTCCTTGTGTGGTGCCGCTGTGGTATATTTTGTCCTTCTTTGTTGACGCTGTGGTATATTTTGTCCTTGTGTGTTGTCGCTGTGGTATGTTTTGTCCTTGTGTGGTGCCGCTGTGGTATATTTTGTTTGTTGACGCTGTGGTATATTTTGTCCTTGTGTGTTGCCGCTGTGGTATATTTTGTCCTTGTGTGTTGCCGCTGTGGTATGATTTGTCCTTGTGTGTTGACGCTGTTGTATGTTTTGTCCTTGTGTGGGGACGCTGTACATGATACAGGAATAATTTGTCCTTGTGTGTTGCCGCTGTGGTATATTTTGTCCTTGTTTGTTGACGCTGTGGTATATTTTGTCCTTGTTTGTTGGCGCTGTGGTATATATTGTCCTTGTGTGTTTTCGCTGTGGTATAATTGGTTCCAATGTGTTTACGCTGTGGTATAATTGGTCCCTGTGTGTTTACGCTGTGGTATAATTGGTCCCTGTGTGTTTACGCTGTGGTATGATTGGTCCCTATGTGTTTACGCTGTGGTATACTTGGTCCCTCTGTGTTTACGCTGTGGTATAATTGGTACCTGTGTCTTGACGCTGTGGTATAATTGGTCCCCGTGTGTTCACGCTGTGGTATAATTGGTCCCTGTGTTTTTACGCTGTGGTATAATTGGTCCCTGTGTCCTGACGCTGTGGTATAATTGGCCCCCGTGTGTTTACGCTGTGGTATAATTGGTCCCTATGTGTTTACGCTGTGGTATAATTGGTCCCTGTGTGTTTACGCTGTGGTATAATTGGTTCCTGTGTGTTAACGCTGTGGTATAATTGATCGCTGTGGTATAGTTGGTCCCTGTGTGTTTACGCTGTGGTATAATTGGTCCCTGTGTGTTAATTATACCACAGCGTAAACACACCGGGACCAATTATACCACAGCGTCAAGACACAGGGACCAATTATACCACAGCGTAAACACAATGTTTACCACAGCGTAAACCTTGTGTTTACGCTGTGGTATAATTGGTCCCTATGTGTTTACGTTGTGGTATAATTGGTCCCTGTGTGTATTATATCTATGTGGTTTGCCACTGTATTTTATTCTGGGCCTGTGTTATGTCATTATGGTGTATATTGTCCCCGTGTGTCTCAACAATGGGTAATACCAAAATTTGTTTTCAAGAAATCACGTATTTACATTATGTGACTGATTCCGTGTTTATTGAAGATTACCGGAGTGTATACTATAACGATAATATGTTAAATAGCTATCTTGAACATCACAACTATAACGACAAGATTTATTCATTTGAGATTTGCTACTGTAACACCAAATTATAGAGCTGTTCATGTACTATAACGACAGAATGAAAATCAGTATATTTGTGTTAAATACATGTAAGTGTAAATGTAAATTTATAATCCTCCTATGATAAATCCATTAAATTGTGTTTGTTTTACGAAAAACTACCAGCTAAAAAACTAAACAAATCAATCTTTGATTCGCCCCTTATTAACATACACTGATTTTCACTGTCTCAGAACGTATCTATTTTGCAGCCCACTTGCACAGTATAAGGAACTAAACATTCCAAAGTTTATTAATTAATCACCTAAATTATATCAAAACAAAATTTAGACGTAAATCTATCATTTATCATCCGAGGAATTATCTCAGAATTCGTGGTAACTAGGAACACTGTGATGTATTATGACAACATCCGTGTTTGGGTTGTTTGTGGTGACGGAATGACACGTGTTCTATATCAGGGACGTTGTTTAAACGTATACCTCTCAGGAAGTATGGATAAACCCTTTATAACAATCAACTTCTCAGAAAGTGATACACCCGTTACATCAGTCATATCAACCATTGTGTAGGATGGAATCTATCAGAATAAACATTAATTTTGCATTCGTTCTTCATTTTTCTAAATTCTGTATGACAAAACAGCAGCCACATACAATTTCATCATTATTAACAAACAACGCAAATACATATATGTAAGCAGTATGACTAATGTACAATGAAATAAACATCATAAACGTAGCATTACAATTACAGTATAAATAACAAACAATACAATATGCAGGTTGAGGAAGTTCCATGGTCGCCTGTATGATTTTTATGGACAAGTTCCATGGTCGCCTGTATGATTTCTATGGACAAGTTCCATGGTCGCCTGTATGATTTCTATGGACAAGTTCCATGGTCGCCTGTATGATTTCTATGGACAAGTTCCATGGTCGCCTGTATGATTTCTATGGACAAGTTCCATGGTCGCCTGTATGATTTCTATGGACAAGTTCCATGGTCGCCTGTATGATTTCTATGGACAAGTTCCATGGTCGCCTGTATGATTTCTATGGACAAGTTCCATGGTCGCCTGTATGATTTCTATGGACAAGTTCCATGGTCGCCTGTATGATTTCTATGGACAAGTTCCATGGTCGCCTGTATGATTTCTATGGACAAGTTTCATGGTCGCCTGTATAAATTCTATGGACAAGTTCCATGGTCGCCTGTATGATTTCTATGGACAAGTTCCATGGTCGCCTGTATGATTTCTATGGACAAGTTTCATGGTCGCCTGTATGATTTCATCGCGATATAAGCTATCCCTTTGTGTGGTAGGAGAGTCGATGCTTTTTATTTTGATCATCAGTCTTACCTGTTTTCTTTCTACTACACAGGTTGTCGCTATGAGGCATCATCAATAACGAAGAAAACATATCCTTCCGGAACACCTGGTCCTATATTCCCTGTACTTATTTTAGGGTCTCCATGTAAATCTCTCCTCTGTTCGTGGTTTTATCGGTTCTGAGTTCTAATTACGGTTTAGTTTACAGTTCGGTATTCTTGTTTTGTTTGCTTGTTGATTGGTTTCACATATTTACATTGAGATGAGGAGACTTATGTACTCATCCAAGTACATCCAGATTGTCTGATAGCATCGAATTAACATATCTGACGCAATTTGACCGATTATAACAACGTTTAACCATATACTGCTTGCATATCATTGGACTGTTCTACGTCCACGCTCCTGTAACGCTAAGCGTTATCGCGTTATGAATGATTATCTTTGATTATTAAACGCCTTGTAATGTTTTGAGATTGTGACGTTGAAAGCGTTATCTTTCTAAAACACAACAAGTTCGTTGTTCCTGAGACATGGCTTAGTGATTGAAATTATTTTAATCATTTTTCTGAGATAGTTTAACATTGAGTGTCGTTAGATTATACCTTATTTTGATATTTAGCATTTATGTTTGCTATTATATTTAAGAGAATTGTTAATCACTTTCGTCATTTAGGGATACATGTAATGGACGACTGCTTATAGAACAATACAAATAGTAAGCCGAAAGTACAGAAAAAAACCTTCACACTTATTTGTGTATATCCAAACAGATATACATGTATGCGTGACTTATGAAAAAAATAACCGAACATACACTGTATATCTCAATTTGCAAGTACACGTGTCTGGTAAACATATTCATGATAAACAGATATCTGAAATGATTTGTTAAACATGATTGTGCCAGACATTGTTAAATACAGAATATAAATGGGGGTAGGAATATGAAAAATCACCACTTCAGTTTAAATTGCCCCTTTTCCTTGTTATCTCTATTCTAAAGTCCACGTAATACCTGTGTATACATCATGTTACTAATGATATGTCACTGTGCACGCCGTGCACCTTATGACGTCATACAAGGAAGACTTCATCATTCCCGACTTGGCCACCCGTTACTATAGATACCAGGGCCGCCATGTTTTTGTGTTGACTGTATGTACTGGTATCTATAGTCCTGGCACTGTCACTGGAGGGGGCTATAGGGCTGGGAGGGGGCTATAGGGCTGGGAGGTAGGGCTGGGAGGGGGCTATAGGGCTGGGAGGGTGGTGCTAGTGTTTGTCAATACCTGGCGGGGATGTCTGTGAGCCCCGTTGCTGTGGAGAGCTACGAATCCAGTAGTGTTACGTGGAATTGATGCTGTCCGGTCCCGTTACTAGGGAGAGGCTGATTACAGGTGTCGCTGGCTGTCTCGAGGGTTTGTGTTTAGGTGTGCACTGGCAGATAAAATCAACAAGTCACTTTAGCAGGGCACCGCACTTGTTTGTTAAGTCATGTTTAACAAACTTATCTATCCCGTACACTTTACAATATCAGGATGAGAAGGCATGTCGGCTGCGACCAGCACGGCTATAACTTTTCCAGGGAAACGCTGTTTTTAAATTATTCAAAAATGAAGACGGATGTAATATAACGCCGCTATTATCGTCCTGTTTACACAGTTATGGCATGCATTTTAGTCAAACTAGAGCTTGTTTGGGAGACATGTTTTCTTTCTCTGTCAAGCTGCTTTCATAGTAGTTTGTCTATTTCATTTAAAATTGAAATGGTTGATAAGCTTGAAATAACAATGGTATACGAATGAGGAGAAAATGAGTGTCAACTTATGCTTTTTTAAATGACTGTTTTAAACCCCCAAACATTAACTAGGACAAGCGAATGATTGCTGTTCTTTTCACATATTTCACTGATATCTAATATCACTAATAAATTGTCATTTGTAAAGTTTGTTTAATAGGAGCTATATCGAGAGTAGACCATGAGAAGTAATCTTGAAGTAACATAATATTTAACATTTCCTTGTAAGAACTATTTCATTTCGCGTTGTCACCATTTGAAGTTAATTGGGTGCATACCTATGTCTTTTTGTTGATAAAACGTTTATTGACTATGTGATAAATGATAAAATAATGCATAGGCATATTTGTATTGCGTTATTGAGTAATAATTTAAAACATTTTATGTGGGAAGTTAACATATTTGTACTTTGGAGCAATCATGATGGCGACAGGGGTCTCTGAGACTGCGTGTCGTACTGGGGTGCCCACCAGGTGACGTCCAGATAAGAGACGCTTTCCACATAGCTTGTG
Source organism: Mizuhopecten yessoensis (assembly GCF_002113885.1). Taxonomy (NCBI): domain Eukaryota; kingdom Metazoa; phylum Mollusca; class Bivalvia; order Pectinida; family Pectinidae; genus Mizuhopecten; species Mizuhopecten yessoensis. The sequence goes on from NW_018406874.1 coordinate 155,426, forward strand.
TATTGTGGTCTATATATTGACAGAAACAGGCCAATCAGATGTTAGGTACTCCCAAGGGTGGAGCCGTGCACGACAGAAAGAGAGGACGGCAGAGAGAGCGGCTACTGTATACGTATCAGACAATGTGTAGGAAGTGAAATGAGTTGACATCTGAATACCTGTGCGATACACCTGAGTTACGGGCGTTAACCTTCTACAGGTGAGAATCTATATAAATAGGTCCCCGACACAGTCTCTCATCATTCTGCCATAGAGGGCTCATGTGACAGTTTCAGGCTTGCAGAGTGTTAGCACTGCCTGTGTGTAGCTATCGCCAGAAACAGTTGATGTTAAAGGATTAGTACACAGAGTTTTGTAAGCATTACAAAATCAGTATAATGCATCTTCTTTCGTGTCTTCTCATTCTCCTGCCAGCAGTTGTGTCCACTTCTCCATTTGGCTGCCAGCAGGCTGTCAACTGCCACCTGCCGAGCTGTTTCTGTAGCACATTCGAACACTTTATGAATCGCAGTGATATTCCACAGATGGTGTATTTTGGCCTAGACGACGCCGTGACCGGATCCGCCTCTGGTTATTACAAAACCCTGTTCCGACGTGACCGAAAAAATCCGAACGGTTGTCCAATAACTCCGACATTATACATCTCCCACAAATATACCCAGTACGACGTAGTAAGAGAGTATCGCGAGCTCGGTTACGAGCTGGCCGTGCATAGTGTCACGCATACCAACATTAACACAGGGCCGAAAGTATTGCAAGAGGCACGCGATCAGAAGGAAAACATCATCAACCTTGCTGGTGCGAAGCGAGAAGACGTTGTTGGCTGGAGGAGCCCCTTCCTACAGACGGCGGGAGATGTTCAGGTGGAAATGCTGCAGCGTCTGGGGTATGAATACGACATTTCACTGACCAACAAACGTGCACACATGCGTGACAGTAGCCCCTTCCCCTTTACACTGGACTATGGTTGGCAATATAATTGCCAGATTCGGCCATGTCCCACACAAAGTCACAAAAGCTTTTGGGAAGTCCCTGTAAACGCATTGCGGGATTTCAAAGACCAATATTCGTGTGCTTATGTTGACGGTTGTTACAACAGACCAGCTACCGAGGCCCAGGCCTACAAGTACATAATGGACAATTTCCTCAGTCACTACAACGGTAACAGGGCGCCTTTGGGATTCAACATGCACTACGCCTGGTTCATGTCGCCAAATAATTTACGTGCCATGGACAGGGCCATACACGACATGATGCAGTACCACGGGGTCTACATTATCAACGTTAAACAGATGCTAGATTGGATGAAATATCCGACTAAAATTTCTGAACTTTCCAGTTTTGAACCCTGGGGATGTGGTCTAACGACTCCAAAACCAACTACAACTACTACAACGACGACGACAACAACACAAACAACAACGACACCAAGACCAACAACGACGACAACACCGAAACCAACGACGACAACACCGAAACCAATGACGACAACTACAACAAAAACAACAACTACAACACCGAAACCAACGACGACAACACCGAAACCAATGACGACAACTACAATAAAAACAACAACTACAACACCGAAACCAACGACGACAACTACAACACCAAAACTAACAACGACAACAACGCCACCAAAACCAATTACAACAACAACACCGACATCAATAACGACGACAACAACTACAAGACCAAAACCACCGACGACGACAAGGATACAACTACCATCAACAACGAAACCACGCTCACCAGGTCCTATACCTAGCGATAGTTGCCAACAGGAAGTAAATTGCCACCTGCCGGATTGTTATTGTGCTGGAACTAATATACCGGGAGGACTTCCGGTATCAGACACTCCACAAATGGTGTTCTTTACCATGGACGGTGCGGTTAATTATCAGGTTTATGGAAAGCTAAGTAAACTACTTCCGGTTAATCGGAAGAACCCTGACAATTGTCCGGTAAGTGCTACATTTTTTGTCTCTCAGTCAGGTACGTTTAGAATGTACCTTAAACTTCTGAAGGACCGTGGAATGGAGATTGCATCCAAGGGCTATAACGGGGTACATTATAACGACCAGCATGTTCTTAACGATGAAATGTATACACAACTTTACGACTTAAGTAACTTGGACATCAAACCGAAAGGTTGGAGGAGTCCAAACTTAAAGCCATTGGGGGATGGTCAGTTTGAAAAAGTCATGAAATATGGTTACCTTTACGATTCTACGTTAACTGCCCCCCGAGAGCACACGGGTGATAAGATCTGGCCATTTACATTAGATTACGGGTGGAAGGAATCGTGCGTGATACCAGACTGTCCCAAGTCTGCCTATCCCGGGCTTTGGGAGGTCCCTAACACACCTATCATAGACTACCGTAATCAATATATCTGTAACTATGTGGACGGCTGTATGTTCTCTCCCCCTACAGCTAACGACACATTCAATTTCCTCTGGAACAATTTCAAATCTCACTATCAAACAAACAAAGCTCCGTTTGGAATACATCTCCGCCATATCTGGTTTTCACATCCATTTTTTACCAAAAACTTAGAGGGGTTGCGAATGTTTGTTGACAAACTGAGTACAATGAATGACGTTTATATTCTGTCAATCCAGAATATAATTGAATGGATGAAAAAGCCGACGTCTTTACAAAACCTCCATGTGAGCTCTCCTTGGAACTGTTAATACCACTGTCCCGGACCTTTTATACAGCAGTACTATTCTGCAGGGTCCCAAGTGTAAGTTTTCGTTTCCTAGCGTTCACAATGGTTATCCCGTCGACATAGTCTCCTATTGTCATTGTTTATAATAAGCAACGTTAATTTGCAGTCATATACTCAGTATACGATATTTGAGGTAAATTATTTTGTGGTCCGTTAAGTTATAAACAAAGAGAAAATATGAGGGAAACAACAGCTTATATGTATTAGGACTGAAGGACATTTTAACTTGCAATATGCTTTCAGTACGCATCTCCTTACATATTTACATTGTTAGGAGTCAGTAAGATATGCACGAACTAAGATATGCACGAACTAACAAAAACTGTATGGCCTGCTGTGTCTTAAGACACAACACATCACAAACTGGTGTCATTCATAACACAGATGTATAATTAAGGTGCTGAACAGGTCACATACTTTGCATTTATCCATGACCATTTATCCATGACCATTAATCAAAATGTTAATTTATTTAGACAAATGTCAAGGTGTTTATTGTGAGTTGTTTGTTGTCGTTGCTTATGGAAATGTATTCGTCCCGTGTGATAAACGCTTTCTTAATGTACTGTATTTACAATCAAATTGTAAATCAAAATATACATGTGTTGTAGTTTAGTTCGTCTGAAATCCATTTACAACCAAGGCTGTGGCAGTAAAAACGGTTTCTTTCCTGTTACCTTAGTATACTTGTGAACACTGAAGTTGATAACGAACGTTCTTCTACAAAATGTTTCTGTTACAGATATAGAGATTACTATAAGGTCATTTTTTCTTTAAATCCTATAACGAGCTGCACTATATGACCATAAGTATATCTTAATGCTAAATCGAATCAGATTATGCTTTCAATTTTGTACCAAAATGATATTATTCCGAGCATCCAGCATTTCTTTTAAACACATTAGGATTGTTTTGTATTTACTAGTCTACGAAAACCATTTGTTAAACATGAATTAGTGCTGCTATATATTTATATTTATATGGAACCAAGACTTATGGTATTTCAGTGTGATAGAATGTCAAATAGAGAAGCCTTGAAGTAGTCCCGACTATCAGACATGTACACCAAGCCTGATGTGTGTTTGGTATCACTTCTGTTAAATAGTTCCATACATTACGATCGAGACGTTGTTTATGATGATACTAATTTACACTGCCTTGGCTAGGTATAGGTTGTGTTTATTATTTACCACTGGGAATAAGACAATTCAAACATTGAGCGACTGGTATTTGTGGATCTATGAATTTTTAACGGAAAGACGATGCTATTTTAAACTGACATTCATTATCGTTCAAAGTTAATTGATAAAAAAAAATGCTTGATTTAATATATCTTATAACAAATTAACAATTGTCTAATATGAAGGAACGAATCCATTGGATTAGATTATATCAAGTCAGATATAAGTGACCTAATTGTGAAGCTACAATGTCTGTCCTAATGTCTGTCTGGTGGCAGGTCATTAATGTTCCAAGGTACAAAACCAGTTCTCAGTATAGGCCATTGCTATTATTCTCCAGTATGATAGAAATTGTATGCTTTAATTGTACATTTTACATGTGAAATTGTATGCTCAATTGACATTGATTAAACACGCAGAAGCTTGTTACAAATTAGTATTTTTAATGCCGTAACAGAATAATAATTATATGATAATTTCCTTATGCCTTTTTGATTTAATTTAAATGTTAATTATTCATGTACATGTAAGCATTGCATAACAGTTTGTCATTTAACATCTGATGATTCATCAAAACATGTTTTGTACAAGAGATAAGATTCTAATAATACACGGTTCGTATTTACAATGTGCATGATGTGTCTGGAAATTCTACAGGATTTTCCTTATCTTCTGTGGTGTCATAATTTAATGAAATAAATGCTTTTAAGAGAGAGATGTCTTTTTTTCTTTATATAATAGAAACGGTGATAGGAAGGTATTCAAGAAATATAATATTGCTCTTAACTCTTTTTCTTTGAAAGTGATAACAATCATGTTTTGTTTTGTGTTAGGAAAGGCTTTATTTGTAGTCATTTTGTTCAAATTATAATAATATTTAGATCTATTATACCATTAATATTTTTATTGTACGAAACTGACACTATGAAAAGTTGTGAATCAGTTAGATTCAAATCGGTTAATATGAAATCTGTTAAATGAAATAACAATCCCACAGAGATGCTTTTAATGATACGCTTCAATTCAGTTTGCCGCATAAACTTTTGTGTTTTGTGTAATTTGCCAAATATTGTAAAAACGACTAATGAGCCTCTCATTCTCTTTCTAATATTGATATCCCACAGTACGCTATATGTCAGTTCCTTGTCAAGCCCTGACATACCAGTGCTTAACCGGGTACAGCATAGGAAAAGTGCCTATCACAACGTCTAATTATTGGAAAGAATATAAATGTCCATTTATAATAATCTAAAAGCATTTCTCTTAAGATTCCAAAAGCGAGAATGAATTCAGATATATAATGTTGTGGAGGTTCAAAATAGGCAGATCTAAGCAACAAAAGCGTATTTTGGTCATTGTAGTAGACTTGTGGATGACAAAGTCATATTATCTGTGGAGTCCTCAACGTTAGCAAAAACATCATATAAGTAAAATATGTACAACATCGTCAACGTACCGAGACAACAGCTACAGAGAGCGTGAACCATCGTAAGGCTAAACATCGTCAACGTACCGAGACAACAGCTACAGAGAGCATGAACCATCGTGAGGCTAAACATCGTCAACGTACCGAGACAACAGCTACAGAGAGCATGAACCATCGTGAGGCTAAACATCGTCAACGTACCGAGACAACAGCTACAGAGAGCATGAACCATCGTGAGGCTAAACATCGTCAACGTACCGAGACAACAGCTACAGAGAGCATGAACCATCGTGAGGCTAAACATCGTCAACGTACCGAGACAACAGCTACAGAGAGCATGAACCATCGTGAGGCTAAACATCGTCAACGTACCGAGACAACAGCTACAGAGAGCATGAACCATCGTGAGGCTAAACATCGTCAACGTACCGAGACAACAGCTACAGAGAGCATGAACCATCGTGAGGCTAAACATCGTCAACGTACCGAGACAACAGCTACAGAGAGCATGAACCATCGTGAGGCTAAACATCGTCAACGTACCGAGACAACAGCTACAGAGAGCATGAACCATCGTGAGGCTAAACATCGTAAGAACCGCAGGCTTACCAGGTGGCCCAAGGTCAAGTCCTTCCTGCATCGCATGTGGCGATCATGATAATATTTGACCTGTAAGATATCGCATTCTATCAACTTGATAAAACTGATAACTTTCACACTGACGGATGTCAAAAGTGATATTGTGTAAAAATAAAAATAAATCATTACGTATTTACTATTTAAACAACACTTTCTAATTACTCATTGAAAGCCGATCTTTTTTTCTGTTCTGGTACAGATGAAGCGACAGTAGAATACGAAGTTGTTTTGGTACATCTTTGCTACAAACACATAGGTTTTAATTTACCCACACAATTGATACCATTTATGCAAGACATCCTTACCAAACAACAGTAGAAACGGTAGAGTATTCAGTACCACAATACAAATGACCCGCAGCGCTAGCCTTGTTAGTTGTCAGATGTGACGTCATAAGAATATGGTGCCAAAGATTGCGCTGTTATAACACCAAGCGTTTTGATGCAGAAACATTTTCGTAGTTGTATGTACTGTTGGTTTAGAATGTAACAAAACAAATCTTATGGTCCTTCTTTTGAATAGCACATACTGACATTTCTACTCGTGCTTCTCGCGAGAAAAGTCGGTATTCTGCCATACTCTGTGTTTCATCCATCAAACGTCATAAAGTAATTTGTAACGATCATGTTTTGCTAAATTCTTTAATCCAATATTTAAAATGATAGTTTTGGAGATCGACATTGACTTGTAGAGTTATGATTTAGGATAGACATGTTGACTTGTCGACATTGACTTGTAGAGTTATGATTTAGGATAGACATGTTGACTTGTCGACATTGACTTGTAGAGTTATGATTTAGGATAGACATGTTGACATGTCGACATTGACTTGTAGAGTTATGATTTAGGATAGACATGTTGACATGTCGACATTGACTTGTAGAGTTATGATTTAGGATAGACATGTTGACATTGACTTGTAGAGCTATGATTTAGGATAGACATGTTGACATTGACTTGTAGAGTTATGATTTAGGATAGACATGTTGACATTATTTTAAATAAATGCAACATAGTGACAATAAAAAAAAAGATTATTTGATTTCGACCTTTTTGATTTCGACCTTTTTGATTTCGACCTGATTGGATAAAATGTACCAACGAGCTCATACGCTATAAGAACGGTACTGACTTGGTCAAAATCAAAACAATGGATTTACTAGTGTACCATGTTATTACATGTACCACATGTCTGTACAAACTGGCAATTATACATACAAATGTTATAATATCATTGTGTATAAATATATTTTACCATCAATTGTTATAATAATATATCGCTATAATTTAATACATTAAAAACACCTAAAATACCTTTTCTGGCAGCTCTTTTAAATGTGACACATCACTGAACTAATAAATGTGTCTGAGTATGAACTGTCAGCGCGTGGTGGCTTTAGTATATCTTTACAGTATGACCCACTGTGTTAACTAAAAAACATTGTACTTAGTCAACTCATCAATCATCCTCTCCCTAAACGGTCATGTTAGTTCCGCTTTTAAAGTTTTAAAAGAAGGTTTTGCGTTATCAATATATTGTTTTAAATATGCATGTCAGATACGAAATGAAATTGAGCGATTTTGACTGACATGATATAAATATTTCACTCATAAATACGATTGGTTTCATCACCCCCAGTGCATAGGTTATTTTTGGACAATTTTACATTTTCATGCGATGTGACATCATATCATCCTTTTTTACTACCAACTCATGATGATCAGTTAGGATGATTTAGAGAGTGTATTCCTTAGTTGAACAATTTCGTTCGCTGAAGTTTTTAGAATGCATTTTGAAATTACTCTTTACTTTAAATACAAATCTGAATCTAACATTTTTCGTGGGATATCCCCCATACACATTTAATAAATGAATCATATCCAGTGAACTATATTGATTTATGATTCTATCGATTGAAGTAATTATTTCAAAAATATTCGAGGCGAGGGGATAAACGAAGAATTCAATACAAAATTAAACAAAAAATATCAAAGTTAGTGATCCGTTCATCGGGCTTACAGATGTTACTATTTTATAATGCTGACAACAGGAAGATGGTGGTTGTTAAGATCATGAAAACATCAAAAGATTGTCAATGATCATTACAATCAATTAGTGTATTGTTTCCTTGTTAAAGGATATAGAAGGCTAATTAATGTTTGATATCTGTCTGTATTACCACGCCAGTAAACGTCTGACTGTCGACGACGGCTGTGTATGACGAGAGAGACATGTCCGTTAATAGTTTTCAAAAAACGTCCCTGTACAGTACGACTTTATATCCAACCCTTATCTGCCCCGGTCTGTCAGTACTGATTGACTATTTCCTACTTGACAGAGGCTGTGACTGGAAATTTAATTACCAATTCGACTGTGAAATTAGGTACAAATGCGTGTCCCAAATTAACATGTCTATAATGACAATTAAAGCGGCGAAATAGTTCTCTGACAAATGCTGACTTGCAATTTATACATACTAATATAGACGCCAAGATAAAAGTTTGATATGGAGAAATATTCGTTATCATACCTGACGTTTACCGTGAATGTCCAGATAACTTTTATCATACATTTGTTAAACAGAATTTTTTTTTGTCATACGAATGTTACAACTAACTTATGCAAGGTCTAACAGTTTCGTTGTTTTAAGATGTTTGACGCCGAAGCAACAGAAAAAGGAATTCTCTAATTACCCACCCCCCAGGTGGCAACAACAAACACCAATAGGCTGTTCACAACGCACCGGCCTGCACCAGTGACTGTTTAATTATTAATAATAATTTCAAACAACATTTTACAACAATTTGTCATGTATATTTTATCCTACACATCTACAATGTATCTCCTAGACATTTACCACTATTTTTTCAGAAAAATAAAATTTTCTATACCTCCGTCCTGTCCCGTGCGTTAACCTGAACTGAGGTCCCAGCAACACTTGCTGCACGTGCTACACATGCCCTACAGGTGTCGCCACCTATCGGGGTACCATTAGAGAAAACAATTTCGCGCTGATTCCTTGTAGTCAACCGCGCGAAATATAAAATATATATTCACGTACATGTGCAACTAGACACGTAATATAAATATATCCAGCAGGAATACAATACACACATATATCAATCGCTCTCGCTATCCTTGTGATGAAAATATGCATACCTTGCCATGTTGGATCAAACGTTACAGAGTTATAATAATCTGTCTAGAATAAATCATTCAGGCATCGGTGGAATAAAAACAGAATGAAGAAATAGTGTAATAATGTAATCTGACCACCCATCCATCACCGTATACAGTCGGCACATTGTTTCACGGGAATATTTGAATCATATCTCATTAATATAAACGGTCGTTTAGTAAGTTACTATCAAGTAAAATGTAAAGATAAGACATCATCTTCGTAAAAAGTGGTTCATGAATAAAATGGATGTTTAAAGTCTGCATGAGGATGAACATATCGATGGGATATCACAACACTAAACGATTTGCTACAAGATAATAATACATATATACATGATAAAATTATTGTCTATGCCCTAGCTATTAACTGGGTACACAGATAATCTAATGAGTAAGATCAGCATACTTTAACGATTGGTACAGAAACACCATTGTTAGGATTAAACAAACACACATTTAGATATATAATACAAAAGAAAAGGGAGAGCAGCACATATTTTTTTTATATGATATGATAGAGAAAACGTTATAAATAAGGTATAGACACAGGACGGCAACAGAAACGGAATCACAAATCAATGAAGAATATCAGTTTTAAAAAGTGAAATTAAAACAGTGTGTGTTTACATTTACGTGTTGCATGTTTTTTTAATTTATTATCGTATATAAAACAGCACCATATTATAGTGTTTATTAATGCATATGCATTGCACATAGTCTACTACATAATTGTCATTCATTGTCATCTTATCTATTCGATATTTCTGTAGTTTAGATTGATGATGCCAAATTTCAGCATTCAAATAAAAACGGTACTATGCACAATACATGCTTCAGTGCTCAAATAAGCCAAAGTCAAAGCGAAAACACAGGAGCAGCAACGCAAAAAATTATACCAACAAGAGAAGCAAAATTGTAATTAGAACTACATGTAAAATAAGTTAATCTAGTGCATTATAAGGACGAACGATAATTTTACTTTATCATTTTGCAACTAGTGTTGTAAGCTTGCTCGTCAGCCGTGGGCATTTATGACGGGAATCGTAATAATAAAAAAACAACAACACTTGAATGCAAAATCAACTTCGACATATGAACAGCGTGTGATACCATCAAGAAATGGAAAGTTTATGATGGGAAAATCGAAATAATTACATGTACCGTACAGCTTATCGGTAAGCCGTCCCTCATGATCAAGTAAACTAGGATCAGGGTTAAAATAGGAAGGAAAATAAACAACAATATCCATACGAAACCACAAAGAGGAACTGAGAGAACACCGAATCAAAACGGAAGACAGCAATGGATCCAAAAAACACACATATATATATCGACACACACCTATATCGACATACATTATTGTAACCATATAAAGTGACAGTCACTCGTAATGACATACATGATAGTTATGTATAGTGACACACACTCGTAATTACATACATGATAGTGATGTATAGGGACACACACTGGTGATGACATACATGATAGTTATGTATAGTGACACACACTCGTAATTACATACATGATAGTGATGTATAGGGACACCCACTGGTGATAACATACATGCTAGTTATGCATAGTGACACACACTCGTAATTACATACATGATAGTGATGTATAGGGACACACACTGGTGATGACATACATGATAGTTATGTATAGTGACACACACTCGTAATTACATACATGATAGTGATGTATAGGGACACACACTGGTGATTATATACATGATAGTTATGTATAGTGACACACACTCGTAATTACATACATGATAGTGATGTATAGGGACACACACTCGTAATTACATACATGATAGTTATGTATAGTGACACACACTCGTAATTATATACATGATAGTGATGTATAGGGACACACACTGGTGATGACATACATGATGGTGATGTATAGGGACACACACTGGTGATGACACACATGATAGTGATGCATAGGGACACACTGGTGATGACATACATGAAAGTGATGTATAGAGACACACACTGGTGAGGACACACATGATAGTGATGCATAGGGACACACAGTGGTGATGACATACATGATACAAAAAAAATATAGTGATGTAATGTGTATGCCAATTTTAAAAACATTAAATCCATGATACTTTGTTCATATTGTAGGGAATCATAAACGGACGGTACATGTTTAGGGTTACGTAGGAAATACATAAGAAATACGTATTCTTAGTACCATAGATAAATGTCTCACCAGATATTTCAAGTAACATGTAAGGATGGTGAATTACGACATATTGGTGATTGTTTTTCAGTACTCCTCTGCTATACCTCGCACCTGTCATGGAAGATCACTGTTGACGTTTATGGGCCTTGCTATCTTAATTAAATGAATCATAATTAAACAATAAGATATTTGTAAACGTAAAATATCACATTCCTATATCGGCCTGACAAGCATCTTTAATAATCACGGTAGCTACTCTATAGCAAGTGTGTATCTTTAAGGGGACACATATGTTCACTTAGATGTATAAGGTTAATGTTTGTGCCCTGTAATCCTCACCTGGCTGTGTTATCCAGCCTATTTAGTCTTACATTTAAGCCACCTTTGATGAGGTCTCTAAACAAAATTCCGTATCTTGACTTTCCCCCTTTAAATATTGACAAAGGATACAGTTTAAGTAGCACATTTATCTGCATCTTAGCTAGAGTCATTCCCGTCATGTGAAACAGTTCTAGTCACTTTAACGTATATCTTAACTCAGATCGTACACAACTGATAGGCATACGAATTGAAGTGACAGAAACTGTTTAACATCCATTTTTTGACATATGCACGTTATTATATCCGGAGTTTCACCTCTTTACATCTATGTAATTTTTTCAAAGATGTCTTTTTTTGTATCACATGCGCAAAATCTAAGGCAAACGTTTGACATAAATTGTTTTTTTTTGGGTACGAAAATGGTAAAATAAATCGCAAATTAATTTGCCGATTTTAAATTGTGCTTTAACAACCATATTCTGTTTTTGAAAACAGAGTAAATAAAATAGATATATATAAAATAATGAAAAAATAACAGAACTTCAATCGTCACTTAAAGATTGTTGATAAAAAACGCAGGATTAAGTCAGGGGGTTCTTTAAGGTAATTTTCAAATGAGAAGCGTTTTGTTTCCTCAATAATTTCCTTTCTGATATATGGTTTGAGTTAAAATTTACAACTTCAGTTTTATACTATAATACCTATTCACTACAAACTTTCCTTTTGCTCTATTCTGAGTTATGGCTTCTGGGCACATCTCAAACTTACCAATATTAAAAACCTCGCTCTCTTAAGTGAATTGAAAGGTGCAGGGCACCCTTTATATGCTATAGGTATAAGCTATTAATAGTTGATATTGTATATTATACATATCATATGATATGTGCTCAGCATCTGTGGCTGAAATGAGTACCAGGTCCTGGTTTGAATTTTTACTTATAAAAGAAACTTGCAAAACAACTACAGGTAATTAATTCCATATATGAAGTTTGATTTGCTGGTAATTTTAAGTCACCTAGCCTTAAGGAAAGCACCTGTTTTAATCGTTAAAGTTACCCCTATTTCATTATTTTCATCAATTATTCTGCTTTTTCCAATGTTTATGCGCTGATTGTACATAAAAGGCATTTTGGAATAAGCATGCAACTTAGCGTAGATATTAGTTATATGATATATTTAATTTGTGAAAATCTCACACTTATCCAACAATGCCTTCTTGTTTTCTTATGTTTTGGAACACAAGGATTAAATTTCATTTTCATGCTCATCACCTAATATTTCCGTACAATGGTTGTCTTGACGAGGAGCAATTTTATATTCGTTTTAGATTAAAGATTATTTATAGATAATTCGGCAATTCATATCGAAGAACTAATACTGTACTTTAAACCAAGATAATGAATAAGCGTACTTCGAGGGAATAACCAGAAATATTGTGGGAATAACCAAAACATTATGGAAAAAGCCGCAGAAAGTTGTGGAAATAATCAAAACATTTTGAGAATAACCGAATAAAATTGTGGAAATAATCGAAACAATATGAGAATAACCGAAAAGAGTTGTGGAAATAATCGAAACATTATGAGAATAACAGAAAAACGTTGAGAATAGCCGAAAACGTTGTGAGCCTATGAAACTATTAGATAACCAAACCGAGATTTGGCTAAATCAGAGTTAACATACATACAAGTCAACAGTGAGGGAAATATGCATACAACTATTGTAAAATATATTTCATATATGCATTGTATATCCATAAATGACATATTTCAGCTCGTTGTGTATATGGTAAATTCATTTCAACGATTTCTAACCTAAATGTCGTTTGGCTTTTCCTATTTGCATGGCCTGTAAATGATTAAAAGTTACTTTATATATGTTTAATATAGCGTTATATGTTCGGTCATGAAGTACCCCCACAGGTTGTGAGTACTTACAAGGTGGGAACCTGCTATGTCGTAACTATTGATACGAGAACATTATTTGACGGCAGTAAGATACCACACAGATACACCATCAGCTCGGTAATACACACAATGTAATTAGTGTTACACACCCAGTCTCATCTGCTAGCCTGGTCAGCTAGAAATACCTGGATCACGACAGCCCGCCTACAAAACACACCCAAACAGGTGCGCGGTTGATACCTTGCCACCATTACCGACGTCTGTGTTTAATTGTCCATTCCTGTAGTGTGAAGATCCCTCTACTGGCATCCTTGATAAACGGTAAAACAACATGGCAGCGGGCCGCTTACTACCATTACATTGTTTTTGATCGTCCACTGCACTCAATTTTAATCTCTTATCGAGTCAGTTGATGTACTTTTGACGAATATTTATTGTGATAGAAACCTGCAGGACCAGACGACGTGTATACCGGTACTGAATGTAGAGCTAGTTCAAAGACCAGCAAATTAGGTCTGAACATTCCTAACGATGTCTTAAAAACTAGGACACTATAAAAATTAGAGCATTAATTCACTGCAGTAACCTGATAAACTAGTGCTTCTTTCATCTTATAATTCTCCATCAATAACGGTTAACAGATGACACAGCGTTTTTACACAGCGTTTTACACAGCGTTTTACACAGTGTTTTTACACAGCGTTAACGTTTTACACAGCGTTTAACACAGCGTTTTACACAGCGTTTTTACACAGCGTTTTACACAGCGTTTTTACACAGCGTTTTACACAGCGTTTTTACACAGCGTTTTACACAGCGTTTTTACACAGCGTTTTACACAGCGTTTTTACACAGCGTTTTTACACAGCGTTTTTATAAAGCGTTTTACGCAGCATTTTACACAGCATTTTTACACAGCGTTTTTACACAGCATTTTACACAGCGTTTTATACAGCCTTTTACACAGCGTTTTTACACAGCGTTCTTACACAGCGTTTAACACAGCGTTTTATACAGCGTTTTTCACAGCGTTTTTACAGCATTTTTACACAGCGTTCTTACACAGCGTTTTACACAGCGTTCTTACACAGCGTTTTACTCAGCGTTTTTACAGCATTTTTACACAGCGTTCTTACACAGCGTTTTACACAGCGTTCTTACACAGCGTTTTACTCAGCGTTTTTACAGCATTTTTACACAGCGTTCTTACACAGCATTTTTACACAGCGTTTTTACACAGCGTTTTACACAGTGTTTTACACAGCGTTTAACACAGCGTTTTTATACAGCGTTTTTACACAGCGTTTTTACACAGCGTTTTACACAGCGTTTTACACAGCGTTTTTACACAGCGTTTTTATACAGCGTTTTACACAGCGTTTTACACAGTGTTTTTACACAGCGTTTTTACTCAGACTTTTTACACAGCGTTTTTACACAGCGTTTTACACAGCATTTTACACAGCGTTTTTACACAGCGTTTTTACTCAGCGTTTTACACAGCGTTTTACACAGCGTTTCTACACAGCGTTTTTACTCAGCGTTTTTACACAGCGTTTACACAGCGTCTTTATACAGCGTTTTTACTCAGCGTTTTACACAGCGTTTTTACTCAGCGTTTTTACACAGCGTTTTACACAGCGTTTTTACACAGCATTTTTATACAGCGATTTACACAGCGTTTTACACAGCGTTTTTACACAGCGTTTTTACTCAGCGTTTTTACACAGCGTTTACACGGCGTTTTTATACAGCGTTTTACACAGCGTTTTACACAGCGTTTTTAAACAGCGTTTTTACACAGCATTTTACACAGCGTTTTATACAGCCTTTTACACAGCGTTTTTACACAGCGTTCTTACACAGCGTTTTACACAACGTTTTTACACAGCGTTTTACACAGCATTTTACACAGCATTTTTACACAGCGTTTTTACTCAGCGTTTTACACAGCGTTTTACACAGCGTTTTTATACAGCGTTTCACACAGCGTTTTTACACAACGTTTTACACAGCGTTTTTATACAGCGTTTTACACACCGTTTTTACACAACGTTTTACACAGCGTTTTTATACAGCGTTTTACACAGAGTTTTACACAGCGTTTTTACACAGCGTTTTACACAGCGTTTACACGGCGTTTTACACGGCGTTTTACACAGCGTTTTTACACAGCGTTTTTTCTCAGCCTTTTTTACACAGCGTTTTTACACAGCGTTTTACACAGCATTTTGCACAGCGTTTTTACACAGCGTTTTTACTCAGCGTTTTACACACCGTTTTACACAGCGTTTTTACACAGCGTTTTTATACAGCGTTTTACACACCGTTTTTACACAACGTTTTACACAGCGTTTTTATACAGCGTTTTACCCAGCGTTTTTACACAGCGTTTTACACAGCGTTTTACACAGCGTTTTTACACAGCGTTTTTACACGGCGTTTTTATACAGCGTTTTACACAGCGTTTTACACAGCGTTTTTATACAGCGCTTCACACAGCGTTTTTACACAGCGTTTTACGCAGCGTTTTTATACAGCGTTTTACACAGCGTTTTACACAGCGTTTTTATACAGCGTTTCACACAGCGTTTTTACACAACGTTTTACACAGCGTTTTTATACAGCGTTTTACCCAGCGTTTTTACACAACGTTTTACACAGCGTTTTTATACAGCGTTTTACCCAGCGTTTTTACACAACGTTTTACACAGCGTTTTTATACAGCGTTTTACCCAGCGTTTTTACACAGCGTTTTACACAGCGTTTACACGGCGTTTTACACGGCGTTTTACACAGCGTTTTTCACAGCGTTTTTTACATAGCGTTTTACACAGCGTTTTACACAGCGTTTTTACACAGTGTTTTTACACAGCGTTTTACACATGATTTACGTTTTACACAGCGTTTTACACAGCGTTTGTACACAGCGTTAACGTTTTACACAGCGTTTTTACACAGCATTTGTGCACAGCGTTTTACACAGCGTTTTACACAGCGTTTTTATACAGCGTTCTACACAGCGTTTTTACACAGCGTTTTACACAGCGTTTTTACACAGCGTTAACGTTTTACACAGCGTTTAACACAGCGTTTTTACACAGCGTTCTACACAACGTTTTTACACAGCGTTTTTACTCAGCGTTTTTATACAGCGTTTTACACAGCGTTTTTACACAGCGTTTTCTCGCAGATGGGTTCACTTTACTCAACCGTGCTCTCTCCGCTGATTTGCTAATTTAGACGTTTTACATTTTCATTTCCATTAAAAGAAACAACTGTATTGTCGGACTCCTGAATGTATTATTTCAGGAAAAATCCTTATCAAAACTGTTGATCAAGGCTTGAATTGTTTGTGACAAACAAAGAAAACGACGCAACTCCCATTTTAGTTCGAGTTTGTCATTTTGTGTTGTTATTATAACATGTTTTTTTTCTATTTTACTTCGATAACTTCCATACATGTCTTTGTATTCTTTTCAGCATTTAAATCAATTTATCAATAAAAATGCATAGTAAGAACCAAGAAATAATTCAATCTGTAAAATATCAGTTAATTGGTATGGAGACGCGAATGTAACTGGCAAAGAGCAGTACATTCAATGAAAACTAGTTTAACTATATGACCAAAAAGGAAATATCTCCTAAGCTTATATTCTGTTAAATCATCATCAATTTCATCCTCTTCCTCTCAGCTTATATTTCATCCATTCAATATTTTCATGGGATCGTGGGGAAAAAAGAAGGAAAGGAAACATATCGACATAAACAGAATAAAATAATTCTGCATGTGTTGAATATGATCATATCTGAAACAAAAAATCAATATTAATAAGTGCTACACCATCAATATTTGGCGACGATAAATTTGAATCAGCTGCATATCAGGTATACAATAAGGTACACAATGTGCTAAAATTATATCAATGCGCGTGTATGTAATTATTTGCTCGTTAAAAGGCTATGTTACAGTGTAAGTTGGTAGTGTGTCTCCCTAAGGTGGCATGATTACTTGGCGATATCCCATCATGACGTCAGTATTAGACTTACCATCCCTTTCTACGTGACAACCCGCTCTATACCAGGCATGTTTGTAACACATTTAAGCGTTTAAAGGATACGATAGAATCTAAAGTTTTATAAATCGCTGATAAAGACTTAATGTTTAAATATTTGGCCCTGAAGTATCTGAGAAAGTGAGAAAAGTTACGATAATTAGTAGGGTAACTTCCCTTGGTTTGCATGACTCATCCGGCCCCAGGTTATCTCTAAAAGGCTGATATCTAGGCTAACGTAATTTTAATGAGTCTAACATCCAGATCAACGTAATCTGAGAGGGTCTACTATCTAGAGAATACCAAAGTGTGAACAACAACCGTTATTCAAACCCAAATTGACGAATTAAGTCATGATATAAACAAACGAAACATTTACATGGACATCATTGAAAAAGTACCAGGAAGATACGACCAGGTGTTCCAAAAGGGTTAGCGTCTTCTGCATCATCGGCTACACCCGCGCTATCAATCTAGGTCAAATCAAAGTATTTTCACGTCCTCATACCGAAAAGCCACACTAATGATCATTGTCAAAGCCATCGACTTTCATATCACACAAATAAATATCATATTAATATTGTAATATACTGTATCGAAAATCAAATGTACAATTTATATCAAGACTAATAAATAAGTCATAATATAGAAATACGAAGAAAGGTACAACCTATTTGTAAACCATGTTTGGAGACACAGACAGCCAACAAAGTAAACATTTGACCTCCCTTTGATGTCATTTCGTCAATTATGAACTCATCAGTAGTTTTTAGGGTCAAAATAGCGAAAAATAATAAAAACTTCGTCTTTATTATTCCACATCGCATGTAGAACCATGAAGCGAAAATGGAAAGAAGCCTATAAAACCTTTAAAACGTCGCAGATTTACAACTTTTTGTCTACAACAGACAATTTATCCGTTAACAAGTATTTTATATAAAAGTGACAGAATAAATACCAGCTTACCAACATCGGGTACTGATAGACCCCCAGCAGAGTCAAACACGCTGTTACGTACACTAATCACTGGAAATACAGAGAAAGATACAATGATCAGTACAAATGAAAGGTATCCTCTTTCAAGATACTTACTGCTTTTTTTTCAAAAATAATATTGGTTTGTGAATAATTCATTGAAACATGGGGTATGTACAAGCATTGAGCTAGCAGTCATGACCAATGTTGTTTTCACAAACGCAAAAATATATTTAGATTAAAAGTTTGCCATCAGGCAATTTAAAAAAGAAGCACAAATGTTAGAGCTTGTAAATTTTAGTGAGTGTAATATTGCACTCTGATATATTTGTACATACCGTGATTTTGTGTGTATCCTCAATGAAACAAACTTTTATTTTTATTTTTTTAATTTTTTTATTTTATTATAATTATCTTTTTATTCAGATTTTTCATCAATGCAATGTACATGTACAATAATAACAAAACATTCACTCATTTGTATACTGGCACATACATACATAAACCTATATCTGTTAAGTCCATATTTGTCATAGAGTACATACATTCTCAGGATTATATTTATTTCACACTAGCACAAACTAAAATACTCCTTTCCGTCTATTTTTACATTTCAACATTTTGATACCCATATATATGCATCCATTCATGTATCTGACATATATATGTCTCAACCATTCATTGCTATGTCTCGTATAAAAATAGAACACATATCCACCTTCATCACATATGGTATATATCTTTATGCTGGAAAAAATATCTGCACTAAATTATATATAACCGCACATACTGTATAACTCATGTCCATGTCAAAAATACCATGTCCATGTATAAACATAATTAATATGAATTCACCATACTCACATGCGTTGTACTCACACATACCCATATGCATGATATTAAACATTTTCAGACATATAAATGCAAAGAGAAGATATATCAGTCCCACACAAAAAGGTAAATGAGAAATTTGCACAGACTGTCTACTGAGTACATTGCATTGTCTTTATAAGAAAGAGGAATTGAGATAGAGATTGAGAAAAATATAAAGAAAGGGAGAACAGAGAACATAAAGAAAAGAGAGGAGAAATGAAGGAAAAGTTGGGGCGATATGGTGGAAGAAGAGGTGGATATTCATTCATGTATATTATAGTATATATAGATAATATATCGGCTTTGTGAAGGGCAGAAATTAAAATATATATGATGGAGTATGTCTTAAAAATAATAATAATAACGATAATAATAATGTATTACAACTTAATTAGTTTGTCCCATGTTTTCATCTCATTTTCAAATTGATGTTTAGCTTTTTCATCCTTACCATTAACAATGTTTTTTTGAATCTGATAGTTGTCTTTTATTATGTTTACAAGAGCGTTTATATTTAATGAGTTATGTAAACATCTCATTCTGTAAATATACTGCTTTATAATGATGATGATTCATTATCTACTCGATTACTGTGAAGAAAATTCTGATGAAGAAGGCCAAAAAGAAAAGATTTTTTGTTTATTGAAAATGGGATTAAAAGAGCTTCTATTAATGTGTCAAAACTTTCTAGTAATCTTTGTACTTCCTCACATTCCCATAAGATATGAGTAATTGTTTCCGGTTCAGAGTTGCATAGTAAACAAAGAGGGGAGACAACTACTCCAATTTTAGATAGAAATGAGTTAGTTGTAAGTACATGATGAATCACTCTATACTGGAACCACTGAAGTCTTGTATTTGTTGTTACACAGAAAGGCATTTTGTAGATTTTACACCAGGTTAGTTTATCCATGTTATCGAATATAGTATTCCATTTTCTGGTGCCGGATGGTATCTTGTCCGATTTGATTATGATGTTATAAAACAAGACAATACCCTGATACTGTAAAAGATGTGTGTTTACTAGATATTTTTGACTGAATTCTACAAAGGTGTAAAACAAACCTGTGCTAACCTCCTTTATCATATCATTTATAATAAAAATATTTTTTTTCATAATATTTTTTTTTTATAAAAAACTGCTCTTCCTCTTATCTTGATTTTGCAAGAAGATCTATGTCAATATAAGTTTTAAGTGTGGCCTGCAGTTTCTCAGTACTCTGATAGAGTCTTCTGATCCATGTAAGTTTAAGACAGTTTATAAATGCAACAAGATTGATCATCTTCAAACCACCATCAGTATAATTTTGAATACTTATCTCTCTTTTAATTTTGTCTGGTTTTCCACTCCAAAAATAATCAAATGATATTAAGTTGAGTTTGTTAATAAATCTATCTTCTTGATTAGGTAATGATATAAACAGGTGATTAAATTGAGAGATGAGCAATGATTTGATAATGTTAATGACCTTCTGTTCCAATTTTTTTAGAGATTTTAGTTTGATAAGTTTTTTGTCAAAGTTAAGTTTTGATATTTCATGAAGATTTACACTAAATTCAATTTCTAGCAACACGCATTTTTCTTTTCCCCACTGCAAATTGAGTTCAGGTAAAAAACAATCTTCACTATACCTTTTGCTACCAATCCATATCACCTGAAACAAACTTTATACCGTGGTTGACATTTGTATTCAATGAAGCGTTTGTTGAATTAATAATCGATCACTGTCCAAAGGTAAAACAGAACAAAAACTTACGTAATTCTAACAAGTAGCCCTCGTGTATACTATCAGCTAAATTACTCAAATAAATCTTTGTCGTTATGTATTCTACATGTACTACGCTACGGTATAACTTATCTAACACACGGGCTTTTTACAACAGTGACTCATCACTGAGAAAAGAACACTCTAACACAATGGCTTACCACAATGGTGTAGACATTCTGCGTTAAAGCATCACGATAACTTTATTTTTTTAATGCGGGCCGCTTTATCAAGACTTTACATAATGGCGATTTTCTGGAACAAGGAATGTGAATATACCACCTTAATATCATAAGATGATTATTTTGCACAGAATTTGTTAAGGTTGATATCAGGAATCAAGCGTAGTGGCATAAATCTAGTGCCAATTGCTACTTAACTGTAAAGAGCACAACAGATGGGGAGAGGAGACACTATCGGGACTCGGTGCTACAGATACATAGGTCCATCCTGTTCTCGTTTTTTTCAGTCAGATGTTTCTACCGTATAACATTGTAAAAGCCATGTATCATGTCGTTCCCATTGATGCCTATGTACATATGAACTTCTCTACTCCATACAATCTGTTTTTAGAGAAAATTACTCGTTCCAAATGGATTCAATGAAAGTTAAAGATAAATCAATAAAGAATATATTTACAATGATGAATTGATCTGTGTTTTAATTTGCGTTTGCCCTTGTTGATACTGGAGTTATATTTACTACATAAACTTTAGTCATTTTACAACAATTATAATACAAGCTATATCAACTTATATTAATCACTCTTGTTGTCCCGGATGTTTGATTAAGTAATTAAAATGAAATTAGTGAAAATGTCCCTAAGAACCCAACTACAGCAGAGCTTTAGAGTTATAACATCAACATATTGTCACATTTCGTCAACAGCTATCTGTACCGTGGGGGTAATCGTTTTCGTTAATATGTATGTAATGATTAAGAAAATTGGCCGGTTTTTTTATTTATTTTCTTAGATTTTTATTAAGATCACGGAAGTACTGAAAAGAGGATAAAAGTCCGTACTTAGTTTTGTAGGATGGTAAAAAAAAATGATACTTGAATTAAAAACAAATGTCTAGAAGATTCAAATTAAAAATACACTGCGTGTTTATTACAACTGTTCCCATAAATGTATGATAGTCATATAAAAGTACACGAGGAAAAAAATACAAACATCTATTTAAACAATAAACTGCTTTGGCGAAAATACTTCCTACATTACATTTATGGTGAAATACCTTTTCTTAAGCGTGACGGGTAAGATTTAGAAGCAAGTAACTGATGAATATATAAGTAGTTGCTTGGGAGAAAGATATACACTGACACTATGGGAGAGGACTTAAATAGGCGATTCTGATGTCCAATCCTTTTGACTTCTTTTTGTCAATAAAAATAGTTTGAAATTGTGTCAAGCTATTGACTCCTCCGCATTTTTAATTAAGTGTACCATGTACTAGTGTAGAATGCTTCGAGGGGATAGACCGGTACCTGGGATAGCTGTACAGACAGAAGAAGATACGACTTAACTACTTGTAATGATTTGTTTTAGTCCACATATCAGAGAGCTCGCTGAGCTGTCAGGTCAGGATGAGGAAGTCTGATGGTAATATATGTACGCATAACTGACATCCCATAATTATCATTCTATTTCTCATCTCCGTATAGCTGGCTGAGCTGTAAGGTCGGGACGAGGAATAGATCTGATAGTTGATAATATATTATTACGTATTATCAAATACAATTATGCACATAAGTATGTTTTTGTTATTACATGACTGATAGATACAATATTATAACAGTTTACAGTGACCTTCTAGCTAGTGTTATTCACACTATTCACGAATTCCTATAAATCTATAAAATATTGATGGTGGCCGGGGATGTTAAAAGTCGCTGAACGATATACGTCTAACTTGTTGCTGAAACTGTCTGTGGACAATGATATTGTAGAAATTGCTATTGACCAATCCAATTACACTACTACATCACATACGTAAACGAACAGGTCCGTTTTACATTATCATATATGCTTACGTACATATATATATGATTCTGTAAATAATCGATTGTACCTCCTTGAGGTAGCACAGCATGATTATTGAGAGGCATAGTGGTGTTTCGCATTTTCAATAAGGTATGGTATGCCTTTCTTTATGAAAGCGGTTGATTGTGAAAGAAGAAAAAAACCCGGAAACGTCGAAAAAGCATCAACGAATGAATGAACGAATTGACGTTTAATGAATGTAAACATAACAAAGACATCTTTAACTATTTTGACAGCCATAAAGTGTATTCATTTAAATAAAGGATAGTTAAATATAATTCATCAATAATACATTTGGAACTGGAATGGTGGTGAGCCAGAGGCAGTTATATAACCTAGGAATCAAACACAAATTGTAATGAATAACCAAAAAAATAAAAGATAATAAGAAGACGTCAAAATAAGTTTATAAAATGAGTGTGGTGTACGAAAGCCGTCCTACGACAGGGAAATCAGTCCCGGGGACCCCGGGGACCCCGGGGACCCCGGGGCAGTTCTCAACCGACGATATACGGATATACACTGTATGTACATTTCCATTAAAATATAGATATATTCATATAAACTTATCAATGCTTAAAAAGAATTTGTAGCCCGACTTCATGTTAAAGTGTTTAATATTTAATATAAATCACATTTAATTTATAAAGGAATATATTTCGCTAATTAAGCTTATACAAATAGGTTTTATGTTACAATTAGCATGACAGAGCCCTAATAACGGAAACGGTCGTCATTTTGTAACGGTTCTAGTTCGTACATTAGCATACAAGTATGCAAAGTAAATACGAGACAATGAAACACACATTATACGTGTCCTATTAACATGTTAATGCAGTATCATAATACACACAGTACATTGTAACTTATAGGTAGACATAGACAAACCTACGATCATTACAAATAGTACCAGACGCGACTAGGATGCGTTAGCATAATTTTAATTCACTTATGCATGTAACAATCTTTTATCAACTGATTGTGGAAATAGGACAATAAATCAATATCACGTGTAATTGTCGGTTGTTCTTCTCTTTTCATGAGACACTATCCTAGTATATGATCCTTTTGATATTTCATCTGATAATACAACGTTAAGACAGTTCAAATATGATCAAATACGAATAAATTATTAAGTAGTGATAAGGCCCCCTGAACAAACGTTGACTAATTGCAGAAAACATTAATGAAGTAAGCTTTTATCGTTTAAACTATGGACAGAAGTGTGAAGAATAATGTATTTTGGAAATCGACTTTAAGTAATTATGTCTGATACAGCTCATAGACACAAACGGTGTTTCTAGAAGGTGTGTCTGTTATTACACATGTTAATAGAAGGTGTGTCTGTTATAACACATGTTAATAGAAAGTGTGTCTGTTATTACACATGTTAATAGAAGGTGTGTCTGTTATTACACATGTTAATAGAAGGTGTTTCTGTTATTATACATGTTAATAGAAGGTGTGTCTGTTATAACACGTGTTTATATATGGTCTGTCTGTTATAACAAGTGTTTATATATGGTCTGTCTGTAATTACACTTGTTTATAGATGGTCTGTCTGTTAGTACACGTGTTTATATATGGTCTGTCAGTTATTACACATGTAAATAGATGGTCTGTCTGTTATTACAGGTGTTTATAGCAGGTCTGTCTGTTGTAACACGTGTTTATAGAATGTCTGTCTGGTATAACACGTGTTTATAGAAGGTGTGTCTGCTATAACAAGTGTTTATAGAAGGTGTGTCTGTTATTTCACGTGTTTATAGAAGGTGTGTCTGTTATTACACGTGTTTATATAAGGTGTGACTGTTATAACACGTGTTTATAGAAGGTCTGTCTGTTATAACACGTGTTTATATAAGGTGTGTCTGTTATTACACGTGTTTATAAAAGGTGTGTCTGTTATAACACGTGCTAATAGAAAGTTTTCTGTTATAACACGTGTTTATAGAAGGTCTGTCTGTTATAACACGTGTTTATAGAAGGTGTGTCTGTTATAACACGTGTTTATATAAGGTGTGTCTGTTAATACACGTGTTTATATAAGGTGTGTCTATTATAACACGTGTTTATAGAAGGTCTGTCTGTTATAACACGTGTTTATAGAAGGTGTGTCTGTTATAACACGTGTTTATAGCAGGTGTGTCTGGTATTAAACGTGTTTATAGATGATGTGTGTGTTATGGCACATGTTTATAGATGTTGTGTTTGTTTTTACACGATTTCAAAAAAAGAAATTTATAAGATGCATCTTTCCTTACACGTGTTATACAAGAAACCTATACACTTTTTATTACTTTAACTATAACTTGTATCTCATTTATCTTGATTGAGTCTGTGATTTAACTCTAGCGCAAAAAAAATATTATGCATATCCCCAAATTATAATTATATTGACCAAAATAAAGCAATTATTCAGTATATAAAATAGAAAAAAATCGCCAACTCACAACTTCTATGATTAAAATTGTTCTAATGAGACCACAAGTACGTCTGTGGTCAGGCTGGCGCTGGTATCACGTTGTCATATCATGTACATGTATTACACGATCTCCTATACAATGCACAGTAACAATGTGAAACACTAAAACTGCGGTGTACTGTGTAACGAACAATGGTGTTGAAAACACAAAAGCAATAAATTTAATTAAAAATTGCTCGAACATGGATTCTTCCATTTAATCGAACTAGATCGAGTCTGTGATTTAAACCAAGAGTTAAATATATATATATATATAATCCGCCTGAAGAAGCCCTAGAAGGCAGAAAGGCCTAGCGGACGATCTGAAAAATTTGTTTTTATTCTATATATATATATATATATATATATATATACTACGTATATTGTCAAATGATAATGTTATTGACAACATGATAAAGCACTTGTTTAGTCATTATTTGATTTATGCACATCACACATGATCTGTATTTTTTTAATTTATAAATCATTCATTTTATATGCAACTTCAGTTATTTCCGTTTTCCCTTTCAATGATTAATGTACCAGTTAACGATGTTAAATCATGTGAACTATGTACGTTGATAATTTTGTTGATGACACCAATTCTGTAGACAAGGCGACTGTTTAGCTGTACAATGAAAGCACAAGGGAGGTTAGTCGTACAGAGTTAAGTAAAGACATTGCTGATTTCTCCAAATGGCCTGCTAATATTTAAGTTAGGTTTAACTTAAGACATGTATTAAATAGATAATGAGTCAATAACTGGCAGACACCAATATCTCTTGTCAATAGAAATGAAACTGCACACAATCAGCCCGGAATAGTCCACCTGATCGTGTTGAAGATATATTGGTGATGTTAAGTAACATCTGGTATATGAAATTCCCTATACAATTATAAACCACAATGTTAGCACTTAAAAAACAAAATCTGAAGTCGATTCTAAAAATAGCAAGACCAAATAACACCAAAACAAACGGGAAAACAACATGAAGTCGCACAAAAATGGAAATATTATGAGGAGCCAGGTATTCCAGAATTGTTAGCGTGTCCTGCTCCACGTTTGGGGCTCGTCATGCTGTCTCCATATATATATGAAAGGCAATGTGTGTGAAAGATCTTGGTGTTTGGCTGACCTCTTCAATGAGTTTTAGTACTCACATTAGACGTACTGTTTCCAAATCAATGCGGATGCTCGGTTTTATAAAACGTACATGTAAAAGTTTTACACAAATACTTGTTTTAAGGTCTTTATATATAAGTCTTGTCAGGAGTCAGTCAGAACACTGTTATCATTTGGTCTCCTTACCAAACATCTTTAATTCACCAGGTCGAAGTTGTCCAGCGTAAATTTTTGATTTTTTTTTTTTATGTTTTACGGCACACGTTGACTACAATTCCATGTCTTACGCTGACACTTGTAAGCATTTTAATCTTCCTAGCCTTGAACATAGGTGGGCATTTTTAGACTGTGTATTTCTTTACAAATGTGTTAAAAGTGATTTTAGTTGTCCATATTTAGTCAAGTAAATGTGTCCCTGGCCGTAATCTTCTATCAATTCGTTTCAACCAGTTTTACTGCCAGAGAAATAGAATAAACGTTAGAAAGTATAGTATTTTAAACAGGATTCAATGTAATTTTAACTCTCTTGATTTTGCACCAGACTGTGATGTTTCGTTCCTCTCTCGCCTAGTTCAAAGTACGGTTAAAGAATATTTGCTATCACTAATTCCTTCTTTTTTTTTATGAGTACCTTTTAGTCTTTGTTACATGCATAACTGACTGTGATATTTTATACTTGTGTTGTAATGTTGTTGTTATCCATTCTGTTAGTGGACCCTTGGGTCTGTTGAATTGGAAATAAATAAATAAATAAATCATATGTTAAAGTGGTAGACAATTAGGTTCGATAGGAAGAAACACGAGTGAATTCATCGGCATTAGACTTATCATGTTATAATACAATTGTATCACATGTAATCATTTACTGTTCTCTGTTAATCTATGTGTTTGCACTAATATCAAATTCAATTAAGATGTATATAATCTGCTATAATTCATCAAAGCCGCTTTGTTACAGTGCTTTTCTGCTGTGAAACACGAAAAAACACAGATGAACAGAACACCGCAAGAGGCATTTATTTGATAAAGGCGTACGTATGTCTAATGAGACAAGTTTTCAGTAGGGAAACAAACTGATCATTCTAACAGTGTGTCTACTGTCGATATCTACATTCTATGTATAATCGTTATTAATTACCTATATGAGTTTTGTCGTCAGTAACTATACATCATCATCAACTTTCAGTTTGTATCAAATATAAACATTTTTTTTATTAAACAAGTCCGTTGTACAGGTCTTAGGTAATCCTACCTAACAAAATTGTTGTTATAATCCAATGCACATGG
Organism: Mizuhopecten yessoensis; assembly: GCF_002113885.1. NCBI lineage: Eukaryota > Metazoa > Mollusca > Bivalvia > Pectinida > Pectinidae > Mizuhopecten > Mizuhopecten yessoensis. The sequence goes on from NW_018406874.1 coordinate 183,598, forward strand.
AATGTGTTGCAAACCATCATACATGTAAATGTTAGAAGGAAGCATTTTCATCCTTAAATTTATCTTACTCGGCACGAATACACATATCATGATCGGTTAAATAATAATGTAACGATATCATTGAGTAGGGTTTTATCAGCACCAGTAAGTTGATGCGAGTTATTTCCCTTGGATTGCATTTCTTCACTGAACAACGTTTGGTTATAAAATGTATTCAAGACTGAAAGAGATGCATACTTTGCGAAAATTGTTTTACACTTTGATATCGATTATATGCATGTGCAAACATTCAGAATGGTTTAAATAAAAAAACAGTCACATAAGAACAAGATCGAAAGTAAACATTCCTGAAGCTAATGTTGATACATAAGTTAGATCAGATGAGCTGCTCCGCTGTGACGCCCGTCAGAGCTATCTCGTTCAGCATTGCAATGCCTACCATCTTACTGTACCGTCATTCATAAAGTGATCTCAAAGACAAGTTAATTTTCTTTTGTTGTCACTATTACTTGCTCATGGTAATTCGTCACTGTTATATTCTATTTTTGCTATTTTTGTGACGAATGATGTTTTAATTTTAGCAATTTTGCGAATATATTTATTGAAAAAGTATTTTAAATTGTTACTATAATGCCCTTTTATGGATATGATATGATTTTTTTAACTTTTGTCACAAAGATGTTTGATTTTAAGTATTTTGCAACAATGAGATATTTTATTTAAGAATTTTTGTTAAATTAAACCATATTTTATTCGTTTCAATTAACATGTACAATTACAAAAGACATTACATTGTGATGGTTGGGAAACAAGTATCAACGTATTTATATATAGTCCTTCTCATCGTCCATAACAGGCTTTGATGATAATATACCTCTACAGTGATAGTCTGAATAAAAGATAGGACATGATATTAGGGGGGTGGGGGGTATAAAGTATCTGATGGAGTTTTAATCTATTTGTGGCTGTGACAATCTAGTAGTTTGTAACAATGATGTTTTAGTTTAATATTTTGTGACGTTGATATTTTTCTCTTTTAGCATTTTGTCACTATGATGTTCTTCAGCAGTAGTGAATATTTGATTTCACTTTCAGTATTTGTGAAAAAAGGATTTGTTACTTTTAAAATGTTGGGACTATGGTGTTTTAGTTTTGGTATTTGTTATAACGAAACTGTATTTGTGTGTATTTCGTCTCTTTTGTGTGGTACTTTGTCATTATACATTTTCATAATTTTCATTAAATATTAAATAACGAAGTTTTTACATTTCTTTTGCACTTTCAAGCAACAAAACTACCAACTCAAAATGTTGTTATAATCAATAACTGCAAGAACCATTGCAGGTGAAAACTTTCGAGTCGGGTCTTTCCGTCAAACTGTTTGAGCAATTGGGGACCAATTATGACGTCGTTCAAATTCAAAGAAATCACGAACAGTTTCCGATTGACGCTCGCCGCCTGACGGTACTGGTCTCAAAGCAATCACCACATTGTTCCCGCAAATATGCAAGTTTCGCCATTTGGCAAAACAGTTTGTTTAAAATGTATTTTGAACCGAATGAGACAACAAAGAACGATAAAATGATATTATCAAAGTTATACTGTTTACACAAACAATGCACGTATTAAACGTGTCGCAAAATTTCAAGACCGACTGGTCCCTTTGTCTGGCTATGACTGAGTACTGAGATATCACTCAGTCATAGCTCGACAAAGGGACCAGTCGGTCTTGAAATTTTGCGACACGTTTAATACTTACATTGTTTGTGTAAAAATTAAAACTTTGACATCACACATTTCCAAACTGACGAATCTTATTGAAGATAAAATGCTATCATCTTTGTTGTTTTGAACGTAAATATAAGGATTAAATAACATTATTTTAGCATTCATGATGGTATGTAATAAAGTTCCGTTCATACATACTCTCCAAAAAGCATGCATCACGGAATATTTTTGAACGGAACTTTGTTGCATACCGTCGTAAATGCTAACCAGATGCATTTTAAACCATAAATAAAGGTTTTACAGTGAAAATAATATTGAGGTTATTCTACTGCAACAAATGATTATTTTTTAATATTTCTTCACTGAACAGTTCAGCCATCAAGCAAGGTTTATTGCAAAAATATAAACCAAATAATAGGCGTTGGCAACACTGACTTTACAAAAGCCTCGGCAATTCTTATCGTGACGCACTAGAGCATTTCCTGTCTCAACATGTTTTTGCTGGGGATAGGGTCTCTGTTAAATTGTGTTACGCTCTTGTGAAAAATATATTAAATTATTCTCCCTATCACCAAGAAACGATCAATATTCTCTCTGCAGCAAAATACTATAACTTGTCAAAAAACCGTAATTCGAACTGAACATCGACAAAACTTTGTGCAAAATATGAACAAAGGAACAAAATACATAGTTGCCTTTAAAAAGGCCAAGGATGATAAGATCACTAGAGGTTGAGCGTCTTCGACGAAACCCGCCATGTAATGCTCGGCCAAATCCATAATGTCGTGTCCTCATAGTGAGAACTAGGGTAGAACCAACGTGACATAAAACAATGCGCGTTAATGTCGTGTCCTCATAGTGAGAACTAGGGCAGTAACAACGTAACAATAAAACAATGCGCGTTAATGTCGTGTCCTCATAGTGAGAACAAGGGTAGTAACAACGTGTCAATAAAACAATGCGCGTTAATGTCGTGTCCTCATAGTGAGAACTAGGGTAGTAACAACGTAACAATAAAACAATGCGCGTTAATGTCGTGTCCTCACAGTGAGAACAAGGGTAGTAACAACGTGACAATAAAACAATGCGCGTTAATGTCGTGTCCTCACAGTGAGAACTAGGGTAGTACCAACGTGACAATAAAACAATGCGCGTTAATGTCGTGTCCTCATAGTGAGAACAAGGGTAGTAACAACGTGTCAATAAAACAATGCGCGTTAATGTCGTGTCATCATAGTGAGAACTAGGGTAGTAACAACGAGACAATAAAACAATGCGCGTTAATGTCGTGTCCTCATAGTGAGAACTAGGGTAGTAACAACGTGACAGTAAAACAATGCGCGTTAATGTCGTGTCCTAATAGTGAGAACTAGGGTTGTAACAACGTGACAATAAAACAATGCGCGTTAATGTCGTGTCCTCATAGTGAGAACTAGGGTAGTAACAACGTGACAATAAAACAATGCGCGTTAATGTCGTGTCCTCATAGTGAGAACAAGGGTAGTAACAACCTGACAATAAAACAATGCGCGTTAATGATCATAATCTAGACCATCGACCTTCATATTACACACAATGATAACATATTTCCTAACGAGAAGATGCTGGCGACCACAAGACTTGTCTATAGTCTACATCAATCTGCCTCTTTGTAAACCATGTGTTGAACGTTTGTCCGTCAGCTGTAAATAGTACCTAGCTAAGGTGTTTTATTTTTGAGTTGTTCTTTGCCTTAAAGTTTTAGGTCAGTTTTTTTATCACCATTATAGTGATCTTTTAGTTTTTACTTTCAGGATTTCGTCACTAGGGAGCTACCTTTTAGTATTTTGTTACCATGTAAACTATGAGCATCTCGTCACTTTGTTTAATATTTACTTTCATAGTGTTAAAATTCCAGAAGTTTCTATGTTTTAGTATTTTTCCACTATGAAGTTTAACTTTTAGGGGTTTTCGTCATCTTGCAGTTTTACTTTATCATATTGCTGAAGTTTCAGTTTTTTTGTCACCACCGAGTTAATCTTTTAGTTGTATGTTGTTACTTTTTTGTTTTTCTTATATGGTTGCTGTCTTAAATAAGTATTGTTTTGTAAATTACCATATGAGGATTATTCAAGATATAAACTTTACAATATACAATATACAATGTTTGTTTAGTATATGTAATGTCCGATGTGTATACTCTCATAGTTTCTATTTATCAAAATGCAATTTGTCGCTTCATAAAACGTAAGAAAGGCGTGCTATTGCCTGTACTGCATTCACCAATACAATCAGGCTCACGTTGTTTACACTTTTTCCATGTGTGACCACGAAAGTATCCCACAATTATCCAGGATCAAAACTAGTATAAACCAACAGTAAGTGGAATTAAATACGTTTACGTCACAGCGCGTGCAAACATTGCGTTTTGTACAGCGGTGAGGCGTACTTCAACGCAAGAGTGTTTGAGAGTATTTGCATTATAACAATCATAATTATATTATAATAGTCGGCAGAAATGAGGCGTTCACGAAGGTCTGGCACTCGAACCACGCCCAACGGATTCGGTAACACGTTTCTTTGAACATTGGTTATTAGCTTTTTTATTAAAAATATCAAAGATATTATGTGCAATGCTTCTTTAAATGATGGACATATTTTCCCCTAGCTTACCTGAATATAATTTGGTAGCAGCAGAAAATACCTTAAATATTTAGAGGTTGCAATATTATTGTTTGCAACTTTGTTCGAAGATTGGGGAGCAAATGTACCCGGTCCCGGGATATTTTAAACCTTCCACCAATTTCAATTACATGTACAACTAATTTTAAACAGATAAACGTACATGTATTTTTAAATAATTATTATGATAAAAAATCCGAATGTGATCATAAGACTGTATTTGTTTTCCTGGTCAAATGGTGTGCCGTTAATTTGGCCACTTGATGATTGAACATCAAAAGTTTATTTGAACCAGAGTCGTCATTTGGGGTCCGACTAGGGTATTCCGAATACATAAGTAAGAATGATATGTTCGAGTGAAGGATTTACTTCTTATTTAATAAAATAAATTGGTTGTTTCTTCCTGAAGGGGATACGTGATTTAATCGACAAAATAGAAAAGAGGCGAGAAAGGTTGTTTTTTTTCGTTAAAAGGTTGATTTTTTCATATAAAATTCTATAAATAAAAAGGTTTTCAAGTGGAATTTGCAAAACAAACACGTAGATATGCATTTCGGAAATTATTTAACTGCTGCTTTAGGTTTACAAAACAATGAATGAATTTGACGCTTGAAAACCGTAATCTGAACAAACTAAACAGTTATTCTGCTATTTTTTCCGTTTCCTTTATTTATTCTCTAATTTATGCCTGGCAGTATTAATTTTGTAAGAATATAATTTTTCTATTCAAATGTGAAATTTTGCTTTGGATAGAAATAATATTTTATACTATGACCTATTGTTATTTTTCTGTTTTTGTGCATGTAACCGTGTAAATGTGCATTCCAAACCGGTTTAAGTTCGTATACAACGACAAAATACCTCTTAAAACTTGGCTTGTAGTGAATACTTAAAACATAAAGGGGTGGAAGTTACTCTTCCTCATATACATTACTGCGAGGTTTCATTTTCCGGAGGCTATTTTCTGTGAACATAGCGATATACAAATACATCCCGTCTTTTTCCTGCGATTTTCACAAGGAATGTACAAACAAACAGATTTAAGCAATTAACGTATGTCTTTCATTTGAACATATATTTGAAAACAAATCATGCTTATATTTCTCTATTGTAACATTTAATGAAAACCGCAAGTATTTCGTCTTAACTATTTATAAACGTTGTTTGCAAGGCATCGGCAGATAAATTGAAAAAGGGGGATTGGAAGGAAGGGACCCAAAGCTGTCTTATGAAAACATAAGTTTAACACACTATCATGCGGTTTGTGAGGGCTTTGCCTCGGTAGAAAAGTGATAAAACATTAGGGACATAGTGACTTAAAACAAGAAAACAGTTCAAACAACATACAAATGTAGGACAGAAACAGATGTGGTATTGCCAGGTCTCGGAGGATGCCATATGTGTCGCCGGAGTGACCCTCTATTTGTATTGCCGCGATAAGTAAGCATGAGAAAGTTCAAACAATGTAGGCAAGGTTAGCATGTTTCTGGTCGGCAATAAGGGGAGACAATCAAATGATTTATTGTCATTCACCATTGGTGACCACAAAAGTCCTTTAAATGCCCGCTGACATTTTAATTGAGAGGCCTGAGTTCTCGGCGAGTCTGCTGACAAGCTTGTAAATTGTGTTATAAATGGCCTTTGAGGATAATCCGGGAGGTAAATTGGCCTAACGGAAATACCGGGTCGTTTACTCAGATTGGTATGAACCATTGAACATCTCATTACAAATGCTTTTATCAAGTCCAAAAACAGGCAAAAGTTAACACTCAACGCTCCAAACAAGGACACAGACCTGTGGAGGCTTGGCCCGCTAGCTGTATTGTTTCCGGACAGATAGTGTTTCATCCTCAATGTCGAGCTGATGAATTGACCTGCTGCAGGCAAGGACGCTAATGTAGTTGCTTATTGACGATGTAGATAGTCAAGCAGAATTAAAATTATATCACCTTATTTGAATTGTAAGTAAGTTGCCGTGGAAAGTCAATAAAATTCATATTTTACTCACGAAAGTTCCCTTTTCACTTACCACAAACATCTACGTGGTAATTAATATCCGCGTTAGAACTGAAATATAACTAACCATGAACTATTCTGTTTTTGTCGTCATATTAGGCTGAATGTTTGAGGAATTTATCAAGACTGGTAACCAGTGCTTTGTCTAGACCATCTATATCACTTCAAGACGTGTAAGCAATGTGTTAACTTCAGATGCCCAGACAATGTATTGACAATGTCGTTGGTAAATAACCTACAAAACATGCAAACAGGGACACTAAACACAGTTCTACCACAGCCATTTTCATCGATCTTTACATACATGTACAATAAGACTATTACTTCCTCACTGTAAGATAAAAATGACGAGTCCGATATTCCTATTGTTGACTTTTTCCTTAACTGATAGCAACCCCCCTGTTTACCACACCTGTTTACACGTCGAAGATGATTTTCACGCGATTTCTCCGAATATCACGATTGGCGTTATAGATTGCTTACTGACAAATTAATACAATAAGAGTTAGATAGAAGAAGGTTGATGAAGACGGTTGGCTAGTGTTATCATGGCCCTCATGATCTAATCGTGAAATATTTCCTTATGATATTAAGATTGGTGGTTATGATTTAGCTCATTAATTTGCATTGTTATTTCATTTTCTTTACTGTACTTTTTCTTTTCAAATGTCTCCATGTAGATTTTTCATTTGTTCATATCTTGTCCTAGTTTAATCGATTACTATCTCCAATAACGCTTTTGTCAGCATTTCTTGTATTCTTCAACTATAGTTAAATATGATAATCACTTATGTGTTAGTAAAAGTGATATCATCTGAAATGGCTCCATTTTTTATATGTACGTCTATTAATAATCCATGTTGACACAGTCTTTAAAAAATACCCATCAATGTTTTCGTGCGGAGATGGATACACTCTTAAGGAATATTACGAGTTCGTTTATCTAGTGTCTGATGTCTGAATGTTACACATCAAAGTCCAGAAATGAAGTATAAATGAAATCTAATTGTGAACTGTTGTGCAATTAAAAGTTATGTTTTAGGAGGAAAATTAAAAAAACAATGTTGTAACACAAATCATGAAATGATAAAGGAACACTGAGTATTTTTATTTTACTGCAGCAAATAAAAATGTGAACTAAATCAAAACCATGCATATATCATTTAACGTCAAACCTAAACCATAAGCATAAACAACATGCTACGTATTGCGAACTTTTATGTAAACAGAATTGATGAACGTTTAACATAACTAATGGGAGACCAGATGATTTATGAGAAAAGTCAGTGTAGCCATACAGGAACAGGATGAATGTGAGTACGATTAAGCGATGTTACTTGGTTTATTTATGATTGTACTTTGTTATTTTGTGTTGTGTTATTACTACACAATGGTTTCCTGATGAGTAAGAAGTTAACAGTCATAATATATCAATTTAAAATTGACATAAAGAAACATCAAAATTGATATTAATTCATGATACAGAAAGTATTATAAAATTCACTCCGTTAAGATAGGTAATCCCTCGAGTTCTTTGAATCGTTAAATTCAAAACAATGACTTAAGATGAAGAATAGTCAATAAACACATGACTACATATACCTTACTTTCGTTTCCAATTATGATATCTGAACTATATGGAACGTCAGACTCAAATGTTAAACAATAAGAAGAAATTACTCTTGAGCCGAGCTAAACGTGCATTATATGTCTGTTAATAACATGATTCCTTCATCAATTGTATAAAAAACCAACATTTCGGGGACAGAGGAAATAAGGTTCAGAACTATTTTCATAACATTTTAGTAATTGTAGTTTGTGTAAATTGAAACTTTACGGAAAAAAATAACAAACTATGATTCATTATATATTACGAAACCTTCGTCAATATTTATGTTTTCAATTATTACAATAACATCAAATGCGTAAAGTAAAAAGTGGTATAAAAGACTCCATGGCTACCCGTATTACATTTCGAACTAGGGTGTCCAAAATGTATGGGTCCTCGAGAAAAATGACCTGAAACGGAGACAAATGTGCCTAAATGACTTGTTTTAAAGAACCATATCTTCATATTACCCTAGAATTTGTTTAAAGGATAGAAAGGATCGTTCATATTTAGCAATATCAAGATATTTGCTATTGCCTTTTCATTGTTACTGCCTTTTCATTATAGTTATGAATAATAAGGACAATAACACAGGAAAAATAAACCCTCCCCGATGAAAAAAGTATACGAAACATACTTCCAGGACAGTGACGTAACAGAAGGGGGGGCCTATTTTACAGTAAAACTAACGAAAGGACATAAGGCATCCATTGCTGTACATTTACTAAAAGAAGTTTTTTTAACATGATGGATTATTGGAGAACAGAAATTGTTTTTTTCTTGAAGATAGTCTCTGTAAAGAGGTTTGGCCAATATGGCATAGTTGATTGAGAGACTGGAACACTCACCAGAAGTTGGTAATGGACTCTACACTATAAACGCCCAATTATATTGCTCACCATAAGGTCAGGGAAAATCAACACGCAAGGTTTGTTGACAAACATGCAATTTACCCGACGTCTGGAATCCCATCTTTACATTAGATCGCTATTCTCCGCTGAAATCACATGAATTCCTCAGCACATATATTTATAACGCACTCGTCATTATAATTGAAACGTGACGCTCTCACTTCCGGTTTTTGTCACTGGAACCATTCAAAGTCATGAACTACCGACATCGCAAAATGGCCGCCATGCCAAACCGGAAATCAGTAAAACAGAGGGTCTTTCTCTGCATTAACTTTGGCAGTGAACTGGAAATCAAAATGTTTACATGTGAAAGCCTTTCGCAGTCAGCAAATTGTGTAGTCTGTTTTAAAAAGGCCGGTAATGGATAGCTTCGCTTTAGCTGTCACACTCGCTGGTAGAAAACGCTAAGAACACATTTAGTGAGAGACGACAAAATAAAACCAATATTATTCATTCAGTGGAAAGCAAATTAATGGTTAATTGAGATCATGCGAGGGTTAACGAGTGTGAATTTATTGCAGACTTTATTATTTAAATCGCTATCCGAGCAAATGTAAGGGCTTTTATGTCTAATTAATTTGGTGATTGTAAAGTTTACAAATTGGAAGACATCATTCTGTGTTAAAGAACACGGCATACCCACTGTTGATACTGAGATGATACCATTTTGCTCATGGCGTCCTTTTTTAATTTCCGCATTTGTAGTCTCTTTAAATTTAACTTTTAAAAACGTCGAGTTCGATTGTTTTGTTACGTTCACTGGTAATTACATTATGCTGCAATAACAAATGAACAAAGTACTATTCGAAACACACGAATTATCTAAATAATGTCTTTTTATTTCTTCAAAAGGGCGACCTTACATTCCGTCCTTTTATATATTAAGACCACTGAAGAATGGCATGACTACTTTTAGATTGAAACTACTCTCCCCAAACGAGATTGGTATCAGATTGATATAACCTTCCTAAACCTTTAACATCTAATACTTCTTAAACAAAATTGACAGAAAACTTCCTAAAACCATATAAACTCCTTAAATAAGAATTGATATAACTTCTGCTAAACAAGAATGACACACCCTTCCTTTAACAAGAATGACACACCCTTGCATAAATAAGATTGATACACCTTATCTTATACAAGATTAATAAAACTATACTTACACATAATATCTATTAAGATTGATTCAACCTTCCTAATACAACCTTCTTACAATCTTTCTTGCTACAAACCTTCTAAATAAAGAAAAACAAAATGAAAAAAAGGATCAATGCATTCTTCAAGAAAAAAAGAAAAAAAACATCGTTTCGCATCTTTGGAAACCCGGTGTTTGTCCGACAGCCGTCCACATCAATCAAAGAAATCAGAATATGCGGTGTGAGCTATTGAGTACCGCATTAACAGAGACGTGTAGGTTTTGGAAGCTGCGATACCGACAAAGAAAGTTTCCGAAAGCCTTTAGCACAGCTAAGTAGTAAGCAATCCCTGCTGATCATGTTGTAAGCAAAGATAGGAACTCGGCTGGTACAGCAGAGTCTAAAGTGTTCTTGATTTTAGTTCAAGAGAAAATATACGATCGTCTTGGTCAATATTTTCATATTTTCTTTAAAAATACACCGTCAAAACATCTGAAAGTGCAATTAAAGGACTAGCAAGGTTTTTGTTACCATCTCCAGATAAGCTCTTCAACAAATTCAGTGTCATATGAAATACGAAATTCCAAAAAGGGCATTGTGCACAAAGAAAACACGTTTTCATCCTCAGAATATATCATTAGGACTATTGTCTTATACAATATGTTCCAAAATAGCTAATAACAATATGGTTGTTAGTTATACCGCCTTTCATAAAAAAAAAGGATAAGAGAACAAAACCATTCCTTAGTTTGTTATCATGTTGTGTGGTGTAATGATTGGGAAAATCAAAACTGACAAAACTGGAATATTGATCTTCAAAATCTACATTCCATTTAGTCCACTTCTGGAGTCAATGTTTGGATAATGGGTAGGTTAAGCAAACAGCATAACCAGCGACAAAACGTTGTCTATAAGGATTTTTAGGAAGGTTCGGAGTCCAATACAAACCACGGTCCGTATTTTTTCTTTTTCAGCCTTTTATTCCTTCCTTTATCATAAAGGGATATTTGGAAAGACAATAAAATAGAAGCGTGATTAGCTAGAACATTCATGAAGTTTATCTTTTAAAGAAGTGTAGCTGATATTTTAATATTCTTTATATGTCGTACCGGTGATAGTTCCCTTTACCGTATATGATATACCGAGAGTATTTACATCGTTCTGTAGATTATAACGCCCCAATGTCGGCCCCTGTGTCGGCCCCAGTCAGAAGACATTAATAAGATACATAGTACAGTATATATTGTTTCAATGTCACGTTCCGGCGTATAGTAATCGTGTACGATCTTGACGACCCTCAGATAGCAGCCTAATCTTCTGTAAAGCCCCAATATTGTGTGGTCGACTTTGTTAAACGCGGCCCTACGAGGTGTGACAGCCATACAAACGCTCGCATTTTAATACCCGCCTGCTCCATTTCAGATAGATTTCCCATCACAAAGATACGCTTTATTGTAATAAATATTAAAGCAACTTTGTATGAAAATTAATTATACTTGTATCGAGCTCAGAAGCAAACAAATTGAATTCGTGTCGTGCTCAGTCCCCAGTAGTATTATTGACCGAACTGATTAAAGGGTTTTAAGGTGACGAGTCTGTATCTAAAGCCCTCGTCACAAACACATGTTCCACAAACCGCATGCCCTTTTGTTCTCTACAAATTAATTTCTTTCTACTATCAGATATGTGCATTAACCCGCATTAGAATAATATGTTTTGGATGCAAAGAGCGTTGTGTGTATACGTCATGGAAACTCTCGCAGTGCTAGTACTGGCTTCCCGAACAAAACACCTAGTCCCATGCTTTCCGCCCATTTACATAATCGCCTTCGCGTGTTCATACAAACGTCGGAGCTAGTGGGATCGGATATGCACACCTATATCATTAGTGATGCGTGTATGCCTAGTAAGTCTTACTGCTATATACAGCCACGCAATAGCCTCTCCATTACCTTGTAATGACGTACCGTGCTGGAATGGTAGTAATGTACAAAACATGACAACCCCTAACCGTATACGTGCGCATTGCCTAAAACATTTGTGTTAGCTTATCATTGTTTCTATTCTTGCTTTCCCATCTCTTTGATATCTAGAAGTATATATAATTTGACATTGCTTTCACGTTGAACAGCCATCCAGTCCATGCACAGTAGTTACACTGATACAAACCTTCCCCGTAATACCATTTATTAACAACATTTATAAAGCCTACATGGGGGTTTTGTTTGTGGTGCGATAGTAATATCCAACTACAAATTTGACGTCGTTTTATAATTTTATTTAAGTATATTTGACTGTGCTATATAACATGTTTAATAAACTCTTCGACAAACAGTACACACACATAGAGTTTGTGATAACTTGTGTTAAAAGTATTTCCGATAACTTTGATACTGGTATTTTGATGATTAATCAATAAACTCAATTGTGAACACTTCAAACACGTATTGAATGACGCGACCTCGATTGTAAATATGGCAAATAAACTGTTTGTTTGATATAACGTTTAATTCATATATACTTGATTACACATTTACTTCGGTATGCACTTTTTGCATGACGCTTGCTATATTAAAATTCGTCTCTTTGGGTACACAATTTGAATTATCGTTCACGATATTCCACTCTCGTCAAAATGATGTGAAAATGATTAAATGATCCTTGTCATTATTTTTGCTTTACAGTATACTATTAAATTAGATTGGAATTTGACCAATGACAGGGGGTGGTTACAGTCAAAGAGTTATAGCGAAAGCAAGTTTCTTTTGATTTTTAAAATATTCCCTCCTCAACGTGAGGTCAAAGCCAAAACAGACTTTGTTTGGGCTTTAATAGGCAATGCCTGTGCCCAATCCAAATATGTGTTAAAGGCAATAACATTGATTTGAAATGAAACAGAGTTTTATACATCTGCCGGTTAGTTCGCTCTTTACCTGTAACATGAACACATTGGGCGGCTCACAACATAGCTGTATGATAAGAGTGACGATTTCAACTTCCCGATAGTGAACTTTCCAGTTTTGGTAGTAACACCCCTGCATGTTGATTTAATGTTCATATGCTTGCTCCGAGTATTAAGATTTCTATGATAGAAATGTCGAAAGCTGACAAATAAACTTGCAACTACAACAAAGGGGTTTGAAAGGTTTTGTTTCATAAAGACTATGCTATTTTATTTCTTTTTAAGAGATAGGAATAGCGACGTTTTTCTTCATTTTTTCGCCATTCTATTGGGTTTATAGACGCATACAATTCTTATTATCCTTTTTGTCCGACCCTGTTTTCTTAAAAATAAATCTATTAAATGCTTTTAGATCAAAAGCTAAATACTGCATCTTTATGTCCTAAAACTATGTTAGATATCTTAAATCTTACAAAATATCAGATGCGAATCAGTTGTTGAAGGAAGCGTTTTCTGCTTCATATGTGGCAGCCGTCATGGTTTCAATCAAACCTTGGAAAACATGTTAGTCATTAAAGATGTAAGGAAAAATGTTTGAAGCCACAAGGCTGAAGTGCGTTTAAGGATTCCAATACAACTGCCAAAATCTGTAACTACACATTGGGGACTGTTTTACCGGCATTGCGATAGTTTTAATAAATCATTTATGAAATGAAAAATGTATCTTGTGGGACTTTCATTAAAAATGAAACAGATAAGATAAATAAAATATAATCCACAACAGTGTTCCGAGTGAAATTTTTGTTTTAGCGTGGCTAGACCAGGATTAGACCTCAGAAAGTTATACTGTCGCTCGAACCAACTAAGTCATCTGGTCAGTGATATAATTTAAGCATATGATTACCAGACCAAACGGGCTAATTCTGATATGTTTTAACTATTTGGCAGTTAGAACACTTGTGTCAAATCCGTTTCAAAGATTAACGTGTCGCTTTGAGTGTCCAGTTTTGCTACGTCTAATATCGGTTTAGGCTAGCGTTTATCTTTGGGCAGTATCTGCAAGGTCCATCGTGCCTAGACGTACACATTCACAGTGAGTTAATCATAGATCATGTCAAAGACCTATCCATATAAGAGTGTTGGCACAGAGCGATGCTACTACCAAAATAGATACATTGTTTATATCTATATATGAATATGAGGTAACAGAATGATTGAATGTATACCAACAATCGAGCGCGATTGTTTGCTTGAGATTTCCATTGTCGCAACAACATCAAGATAATGGATAAAACGTCACCTGGAATCGGCTGTTTCTCCCATTGAATCATAATGTCTTTGTTTTATATTGATGTCTGCTTAGATTCTGACATATTGTCTTGAGATCCTGTCATATACATTTTTGTATGTAGACGCTGTTGTATACATTTTTGTATGAAGACACTGTGGTATACATTTTTGTATGTAGACACTGTTGTATACATTTTTGTATGTAGACGCTGTTGTATACATTCTTGCATGTAGATACTGCGGTATACATTCTTGCATGTAGACACTGCGGTATACATTCTTGCATGTAGACGCTGTTGTATACATTCTTGTATGTAGACACTGTTGTATACATTTTTTTATGTAGACGCTGTGGTACACAATCTTGTTTGTAGACGCTGTAATAAACATCTTGGATGAATGCGTTGTGGTATACATATGCAAGACCACACACTTGTGCTTTCTGATTCGTTAGAAAAGCACAAGTTTGTGGTCTTGCTTTCATCACATACCTTTCGTATTTGGTAGAGACGATTCAAAGATTTGATAAACTTTGATATTTTTTGCAAATACGAATGTACCGGGAGCTTTTCAGTTCGCCATGACAAGGGGATTCCTATGTCGTTCCGGCTAGTAGGCAAATACAACATTCCATATAGCACAAGTGTCATACAGAATGTGTATTTCATGGTCTGAAAATTGCTTGTATTACTATAACAAGATTCAATAGGTATGTGATAAATTCTTGTATGTAGACGCTGTAAAAAACATTCTTGTATGAAGGCGTTGTGGTATACATTTTTGTATGTAGACGCTGTGGTATACTTTCTTGTACGTAGACGCTGTAATAAACATTCTTGTATGAAGGCGTTGTGGTATATATTTTTGTATGTGGACGCTGTGGTATACTTTCTTGTACGTAGACGCTGTAATAAACATTCTTGTATGAAGGCGTTGTGGTATATATTTTTGTATGTGGACGCTGTGGTATACTTTCTTGTACGTAGACGCTGTAATAAACATTNCCCTTGCATAAATAAGATTGATACACCTTATCTTATACAAGATTAATAAAACTATACTTACACATAATATCTATTAAGATTGATTCAACCTTCCTAATACAACCTTCTTACAATCTTTCTTGCTACAAACCTTCTAAATAAAGAAAAACAAAATGAAAAAAAGGATCAATGCATTCTTCAAGAAAAAAAGAAAAAAAACATCGTTTCGCATCTTTGGAAACCCGGTGTTTGTCCGACAGCCGTCCACATCAATCAAAGAAATCAGAATATGCGGTGTGAGCTATTGAGTACCGCATTAACAGAGACGTGTAGGTTTTGGAAGCTGCGATACCGACAAAGAAAGTTTCCGAAAGCCTTTAGCACAGCTAAGTAGTAAGCAATCCCTGCTGATCATGTTGTAAGCAAAGATAGGAACTCGGCTGGTACAGCAGAGTCTAAAGTGTTCTTGATTTTAGTTCAAGAGAAAATATACGATCGTCTTGGTCAATATTTTCATATTTTCTTTAAAAATACACCGTCAAAACATCTGAAAGCGCAATTAAAGGACTAGCAAGGTTTTTGTTACCATCTCCAGATAAGCTCTTCAACAAATTCAGTGTCATATGAAATACGAAATTCCAAAAAGGGCATTGTGCACAAAGAAAACACGTTTTCATCCTCAGAATATATCATTAGGACTATTGTCTTATACAATATGTTCCAAAATAGCTAATAACAATATGGTTGTTAGTTATACCGCCTTTCATAAAAAAAAAGGATAAGAGAACAAAACCATTCCTTAGTTTGTTATCATGTTGTGTGGTGTAATGATTGGGAAAATCAAAACTGACAAAACTGGAATATTGATCTTCAAAATCTACATTCCATTTAGTCCACTTCTGGAGTCAATGTTTGGATAATGGGTAGGTTAAGCAAACAGCATAACCAGCGACAAAACGTTGTCTATAAGGATTTTTAGGAAGGTTCGGAGTCCAATACAAACCACGGTCCGTATTTTTTCTTTTTCAGCCTTTTATTCCTTCCTTTATCATAAAGGGATATTTGGAAAGACAATAAAATAGAAGCGTGATTAGCTAGAACATTCATGAAGTTTATCTTTTAAAGAAGTGTAGCTGATATTTTAATATTCTTTATATGTCGTACCGGTGATAGTTCCCTTTACCGTATATGATATACCGAGAGTATTTACATCGTTCTGTAGATTATAACGCCCCAATGTCGGCCCCTGTGTCGGCCCCAGTCAGAAGACATTAATAAGATACATAGTACAGTATATATTGTTTCAATGTCACGTTCCGGCGTATAGTAATCGTGTACGATCTTGACGACCCTCAGATAGCAGCCTAATCTTCTGTAAAGCCCCAATATTGTGTGGTCGACTTTGTTAAACGCGGCCCTACGAGGTGTGACAGCCATACAAACGCTCGCATTTTAATACCCGCCTGCTCCATTTCAGATAGATTTCCCATCACAAAGATACGCTTTATTGTAATAAATATTAAAGCAACTTTGTATGAAAATTAATTATACTTGTATCGAGCTCAGAAGCAAACAAATTGAATTCGTGTCGTGCTCAGTCCCCAGTAGTATTATTGACCGAACTGATTAAAGGGTTTTAAGGTGACGAGTCTGTATCTAAAGCCCTCGTCACAAACACATGTTCCACAAACCGCATGCCCTTTTGTTCTCTACAAATTAATTTCTTTCTACTATCAGATATGTGCATTAACCCGCATTAGAATAATATGTTTTGGATGCAAAGAGCGTTGTGTGTATACGTCATGGAAACTCTCGCAGTGCTAGTACTGGCTTCCCGAACAAAACACCTAGTCCCATGCTTTCCGCCCATTTACATAATCGCCTTCGCGTGTTCATACAAACGTCGGAGCTAGTGGGATCGGATATGCACACCTATATCATTAGTGATGCGTGTATGCCTAGTAAGTCTTACTGCTGTATACAGCCACGCAATAGCCTCTCCATTACCTTGTAATGACGTACCGTGCTGGAATGGTAGTAATGTACAAAACATGACAACCCCTAACCGTATACGTGCGCATTTCCTAAAACATTTGTGTTAGCTTATCATGGTTTCTATTCTTGCTTTCCCATCTCTTTGATATCTAGAAGTATATATAATTTCACATTGCTTTCACGTTGAACAGCCATCCAGTCCATGCACAGTAGTTACACTGATACAAACCTTCCCCGTAATACCATTTATAAACAACATTTATTAAGCCTACATGTGGGTTTTGTTTGTGGTGCGATTGCAATATCCAACTACACATTTGACGTCGTTTTATAATTTTATTTAAGTATATTTGACTGTGCTATATAACATGTTTAATAAACTCTTCGACAAACAGTACACACACATAGAGTTTGTGATAACTTGTGTTAAAAGTATTTCCGATAACTTTGATACTGGTATTTTGATGATTAATCAATAAACTCAATTGTGAACACTTCAAACACGTATTGAATGACGCGACCTCGATTGTAAATATGGCAAATAAACTGTTTGTTTGATATAACGTTTAATTCATATATACTTGATTACACATTTACTTCGGTATGCACTTTTTGCATGACGCTTGCTATATTAAAATTCGTCTCTTTGGGTACACAATTTGAATTATCGTTCACGATATTCCACTCTCGTCAAAATGATGTGAAAATGATTAAATGATCCTTGTCATTATTTTTGCTTTACAGTATACTATTAAATTAGATTGGAATTTGACCAATGACAGGGGGTGGTTACAGTCAAAGAGTTATAGCGAAAGCAAGTTTCTTTTGATTTTTAAAATATTCCCTCCTCAACGTGAGGTTAAAGCCAAAACAGACTTTGTTTGGGCTTTAATAGGCAATGCCTGTGCCCAATCCAAATATGTGTTAAAGGCAATAACATTGATTTGAAATGAAACAGAGTTTTATACATCTGCCGGTTAGTTCGCTCTTTACCTGTAACATGAACACATTGGGCGGCTCACAACATAGCTGTATGATAAGAGTGACGATTTCAACTTCCCGATGGTGAACTTTCCAGTTTTGGTAGTAACACCCCTGCATGTTGATTTGATGTTCATATGCTTGCTCCGAGTATTAAGATTTCTATGATAGAAATGTCGAAAGCTGACAAATAAACTTGCAACTACAACAAAGGGGTTTGAAAGGTTTTGTTTCATAAAGACTATGCTATTTTATTTCTTTTTAAGAGATAGGAATAGCGACGTTTTTCTTCATTTTTTCGCCATTCTATTGGGTTTATAGACGCATACAATTCTTATTATCCTTTTTGTCCGACCCTGTTTTCTTAAAAATAAATCTATTAAATGCTTTTAGATCAAAAGCTAAATACTGCATCTTTATGTCCTAAAACTATGTTAGATATCTTAAATCTTACAAAATATCAGATGCGAATCAGTTGTTGAAGGAAGCGTTTTCTGCTTCATATGTGGCAGCCGTCATGGTTTCAATCAAACCTTGGAAAACATGTTAGTCATTAAAGATGTAAGGAAAAATGTTTGAAGCCACAAGGCTGAAGTGCGTTTAAGGATTCCAATACAACTGCCAAAATCTGTAACTACACATTGGGGACTGTTTTACCGGCATTGCGATAGTTTTAATAAATCATTTATGAAATGAAAAATGTATCTTGTGGGACTTTCATTAAAAATGAAACAGATAAGATAAATAAAATATAATCCACAACAGTGTTCCGAGTGAAATTTTTGTTTTAGCGTGGCTAGACCAGGATTAGACCTCAGAAAGTTATACTGTCGCTCGAACCAACTAAGTCATCTGGTCAGTGATATAATTTAAGCATATGATTACCAGACCAAACGGGCTAATTCTGATATGTTTTAACTATTTGGCAGTTAGAACACTTGTGTCAAATCCGTTTCAAAGATTAACGTGTCGCTTTGAGTGTCCAGTTTTGCTACGTCTAATATCGGTTTAGGCTAGCGTTTATCTTTGGGCAGTATCTGCAAGGTCCATCGTGCCTAGACGTACACATTCACAGTGAGTTAATCATAGATCATGTCAAAGACCTATCCATATAAGAGTGTTGGCACAGAGCGATGCTACTACCAAAATAGATACATTGTTTATATCTATATATGAATATGAGGTAACAGAATGATTGAATGTATACCAACAATCGAGCGCGATTGTTTGCTTGAGATTTCCATTGTCGCAACAACATCAAGATAATGGATAAAACGTCACCTGGAATCGGCTGTTTCTCCCATTGAATCATAATGTCTTTGTTTTATATTGATGTCTGCTGAGATTCTGACATATTGTCTTGAGATCCTGTCATATACATTTTTGTATGTAGACGCTGTTGTATACATTTTTGTATGAAGACACTGTGGTATACATTTTTGTATGTAGACACTGTTGTATACATTTTTGTATGTAGACGCTGTTGTATACATTCTTGCATGTAGATACTGCGGTATACATTCTTGCATGTAGACACTGCGGTATACATTCTTGTATGTAGACACTGTGGTATACATTTTTTTATGTAGACGCTGTGGTACACAATCTTGTATGTAGACGCTGTAATAAACATCTTGGATGAATGCGTTGTGGTATACATATGCAAGACCACACACTTGTGCTTTCTGATTCGTTAGAAAAGCACAAGTTTGTGGTCTTGCTTTCATCACATACCTTTCGTATTTGGTAGAGACGATTCAAAGATTTGATAAACTTTGATATTTTTTGCAAATACGAATGTACCGGGAGCTTTTCAGTTCGCCATGACAAGGGGATTCCTATGTCGTTCCGGCTAGTAGGCAAATACAACATTCCATATAGCACAAGTGTCATACAGAATGTGTATTTCATGGTCTGAAAATTGCTTGTATTACTATAACAAGATTCAATAGGTATGTGATAAATTCTTGTATGTAGACGCTGTAAAAAACATTCTTGTATGAAGGCGTTGTGGTATATATTTTTGTATGTGGACGCTGTGGTATACTTTCTTGTACGTAGACGCTGTAATAAACATTTTTGTATGTAGACGCTGTGGTATACTTTCTTGTACGTAGAAGCTGTGGTATACATTCTTGTATGATGGCATTGTGGTATACATGTTTGTATGTAGACGCTGTAATAAACATTATTGTATGAAGGCGTTGTGGTATATATTTTTGTATGTAGACGCTGTGGCAAACGGTTTTGTATATAGACGCTGGCGTATACATTTTTGTATGAAGGCGTTGTGGTATACATATTTGTATGTAGACGATGGGGTATACGTTCTTGTATGTAGACGATGGGGTATACGTTCTTGTATGTAGACGATGGGGTATACGTTCTTGTATGTAGACGATGGGGTATACGTTCTTGTATGTAGACGATGTAGTATATAATTTTGTATGAATGCGTTGTGATATACTTTTCGTATGTAGACGCTGTGGCAAACGGTTTTGTATATAGACGCTTGCGTATACATGTTTGAATAAGAACGCTGTGGTGCATATTTTAGATGCAAATGCTGTGGTATACATGTTTGTATTTAAATGTTGGGGTATACATTTAGGTGTGGGATTCATTCTTGAATGTAGACGCTGTAGGTTTTTTGTATGTAGAAATTGTAGAATACATGTTTATTCATATTTGTATGTATACGCTGTAGTATGTTTTTTACGTAGAAGCCATGGTATATATTTTTTATATGTTGACGCTGTGGTATACACTTTTGTATATGGATGTGGTGGTGTATAGCTTTTGTATTTAACAAAAGATCACGATTCTACATTGATCATGATATTTGGTTTTTTATAAATACAATTAGGAAATGAGGTTAGATCGAAGTTCGTGATAAAATTAATGGATTTTTCCTATATTCTTTAGTTAAGAAAATCTGCTATACTTTCTTCCACAATTTAATATGCAGAATCTTTTTATATAAAACTATATATATATCCGGAAAAAAAACAGGGTTATATTGGGGGTTATAAGATTTGTACCGCAAAAAATATGTTTGCACTTTGCATGAAACTGCTAAGCGGTGTGACATGTATGCACAAAAGTTAATAAAATTGAGATTAAGTCAAGTCACTCCAACCACAAAATTACAATTAACGCGCCAAACATTGCGGTATACGACGTCATCACTTTTTGAGTTGTTTGAGTTTTCATGTTATTAAGGATTAACTTGAATATCTTTATCATGATATGGAGATATAACACAAAAAAACGGAGTGTACTCTAAATAAACCGCGAAGCAGTTTATGACGAGAGTACTCTCCGGTATTTTGTGTTATAGCTCCATAACATGAAAAATATATTCAAGGTAATCCTTATAATTTAATCTACTATACACAATCCCTGTGGAAATCCACTTTTATTGATGGACTCTTTCTCTTAGAAATTATTGCGCTGCAGTATCAGCCAATCAAAAGCGACGTTACAAACGGCGACGTCATTTTTTTACGTTATGGACTGATAACATAAAATGTTAAGCCAATGAAAATGCTTGTTACAAGCAAGATTAAATTATTATGATATAACCTGTATAAAAAGTGTAGTTTTGAAGCAATGGCCAAAGTTAGTTTATATATATATACAATGTAATAGTGCTGATATTACAGGGTTGATCAGATCAGATTTATTTGGCGGGGATAAACATTTGCGCAACATTGCCAGGTAAAAATACCGCGCTCACAAGCTTACTTTTGTATTTAGGCTATTTACTTTATTTTACAAGTGATTTATCAAAATAAAGTGTTGTTTTATCGTCAATATTCGCAAATGAACGGGTAAACCGGATTTATTTTCATATCCTGATATACCTTCGCGCAAATGATTATTTATGGTACATTTGTATTAACAACTGCTTGAAATACAATTTCGTGCAATTTTTGATGACATCCCACGCGAATGTAACCAACTATACATTATGATAAATTTATGCTACTCATGAAGGTAAATGTGATGCAGGTACACTCTGGTACAGTAACTATTAGTATTGCCTACCTGATTTTATTGTTTACTATCAGTATTGCGACATTATATAAACATATATGATACTGGTATCCTATTTTTAATATGCGGTTTCTTGTAATGATGACTGTTAACACTTGTTTCTTATCTATGTACACATATTACCTGTTACGTGGTCTGTTTTACCTTAGTATTTAAAATACGTAATTAATGCATCAATTGAAAGTTATGGCTATGTGTCTAGCTGCTACATGTCACCATTAGGAAGACGAAACAGTGTCACATTCAAATGCATCAACTGGTAAAAAGGTTGAAGTCAAATGTTTATTTATTTCACTGTAATTCATTGTGCGCTTATTCTCTTCACTGAGAACATTAATGTAGCCCTGTCTTATTAAAAACTGATCTATGAAACAGTTAAGCCGACAGAACACGCCCTTTCAGTGATATAATCCAAGCATTTGATTACAATAACAAACGGGCTAATTTTGACACGCTTTTATCGAAATTCTTTATCAATTACAACACTTGAATCAGTCCGTTCCTGAGATTAACTTGTCCCGTTGAGAGTCCAGCTCTGCTATGTTTATTCGCGATTAAGCCTAGTGTTGATCAGTGGGCAGTGTCCACAAGGTCCATCGTGTCTAGACCATTGTTAATCAAAACCAACTCACTATGAATTAATTAAAGATCAAGTCAAAGACCGATCCATTTTTGTGTGTCAACATAGAGCGATGCTACCACAATATTTGTGCTTTCCTATCAGACAGTGACAATGGTGGAGAACACGTCTAATCCCATACTGAATTAGCGTCTCACTTACAGTCAAAGCGGTTTACACTCGCCTCGAGTGTCACATTGTGTCGCTCCCGCCGGATGACCTGTGGTCAGCATAAATCTGAGGAAGCCTTCATCAATGGTCCATCATAAAATTATTCAGTTGTGAAATTTGGACAAATATCTGGCTATTCTTGTAACAAATGTGATGAAAATGACAATAACTTTATATACCGGACATTTTGAATGGTGATCATAGCTGGTATCATCTCTGTCAGAAGTGTGGAACACGGATGTTCACGCTGGTCTGTAGGGGGCTATCAAGCGTTCAGGCGACTGTGACACGTGCTATGACGTCTGCTGCCATGCAAGTTATGATAATAGTGGCGCGGAAAGCATGCTTGATCACCATTGTCGTTCCATTTGGTACGTTAAAATGCGATTCGTCATTGCCATTTCTCTCACGCGTAATTAGATTACGATAAGTTATTTACATTAAAATTGGTTAGTCAAGGTAGCAACATTACAACTATCTATTTAGGCTGACAGCCAAACTTAATCAACAATTCGATCACAAAGTTTATAGTTGACATTTATAATTGTCTTTGAACACACACGTAACAATGTTTTAAACAAAGAATTTCTCTTTAAAATGTAGCGATGTTTTATTAAATAGTGTCTATAAAACGCCTTTACATCGGTAAGTCAAACTGCTCTATTCGCAAGAAAACGTCCGGGATATGTATTCGAATGAATACATATATGATTATGACAGGTCACCAAACACTTTTTGTGGAATCTTACTCTCAGACCAACTTTACCTGCTAGACTTATTCATCATTTGCATATTCATTTATCAGATAAGCAACATAATAGGTAACGTTCCAGGCAAATGATTCTAATTTCAAAGATAGGACAAACACAATCGGCATCGTATGTGTAAGTTTAGGATACGTCGTATGGTGCTATATTGCCGGGTTATATGCTGTTTCATTGTGTGCTATGAAGGTTGTTTTTTTATGATGCTCATTAAGCTGCCTTGTAGTTTTCTTGTCACTACCTGAGGTCATGTTGCCGGAAAATATGCTATTTCATTGTGTGCTATGAAGGTTAGTGTTTTTTATTATGCTCATTAAGGTGCCTTGTAGTTTTCTTGTCACTACCTGAGGACATATTGCCGGAAAATAGGCTATTTCATTGTGATATGAAGGTTGGTGTTTTTCATGATGCTCAATA
Organism: Mizuhopecten yessoensis; assembly: GCF_002113885.1. Classification (NCBI taxonomy): domain Eukaryota; kingdom Metazoa; phylum Mollusca; class Bivalvia; order Pectinida; family Pectinidae; genus Mizuhopecten; species Mizuhopecten yessoensis. The sequence continues at coordinate 207,843 of NW_018406874.1, forward strand.
AGATGCCTTGTAGTTTTCTTGTCACCTCCTGAGGTCATATTGCCGGGAAATATGCTATTTCATCGTGTGATATGAAGGTTGATGTTTTTATGATGCTCATTAAGGTGACTTGTAGTTCTCTTGTCACTACCTTTTTTTGTCACTACCTGAGGTCTAGATGTGAGGACGTGAAATACCTTCGTTTTGCCCTACTATAACATTTCGTCGTCGAAGAACACCTGGTCTTATTATCCTGGTACGTTTAGAATGATTTATATGTAAATCTTTGCTTTGTTCATAGTTTGCCCTAGTTTTATCAAATAATGACTTTGTTAATTTTTTAATGTTCATATTTTTCAAAATCGCGAATTTCTTAGTCCTCGATGTTTGCCGTAACGTTTACAGATGCGACACAGATCATGATATTTGCACTTTACACTCATTATAAATTTGAAAATAATCAGGGCTATTTTTTGTACTTGGTAAATTCGTGAAATAAAGATGGTTTATGCACCCCCTTCTTTTTCAACAGTACTTTAGATCATTTATGTTTCCACATGTTGCCCACAGCATGACTAGACCCATAGAAGGACGAAACAGCTGTAGCATGCAGTGTAATTAGTTTTTGGCATACCGAATATATTACATAAAAGGGTGCTATCACATGCCCGTTCATCACTGGAGAGTAATGCCTGATAGATTAATGTGTTAAAAACACCTTTTCGTCATATAAATGCTCCACATGATATTTCAAATGACAATAATTCTTAAAGTATTATCATATCAATATAAATCCTCTCAACAAGATATTTCCAATTCCTTAATACCTAACCTTCCTTTATGCTGAGCCTACAATACTGGTGAAAAAAGACATATCAGTATAAGTCCAAGCAGGGGAACACCAACAGTTGTAGCGTACAGAACCATGCGCTATTTGTGTTATCATAAAGTTCTGGTAATATAACCAGTGTACATATAATGATAGATTCTGGTAAACCGTTTGTGTCGATTTCAAGTCCTTTATTTGACCTAGTGTGTTGATTTGTTTTCTATACATTTGGAGTTCTTATTTTGGCTAAGTGTATTGACGCTAAGCCGTAGTTACTATTTCACTGTTAAACATGAACAACATGAATACACAACTCTAAGTTATTCTTTTTTTAGCATCAACTTAGCGTTGAATACCTTTTCCTATTTGACATGTACAATTGTAAAAATAAATAAAAGGTAAATCAGTTTTGATTTATACTCTCAAATGAAAATAAGCTAGGGTAAGCGTTGTGATGTTTGGATTCTAATCATTTGTCAAGCCCGATACTTTATGTATGCATATTAGAGTCATACATTGCGAAAGCGGCTTTAGTTCCAAGAGGCCGAGCTGATTAATATACTTCCGTTTTAACTTGGGGCAATGTGACAAGTGTGGAATAAAATGGGATAATAGAGACAGTTAAAAAAGAAAAAAGGACAGCGTTGATAGGATGGGGAAAACAAACCTTGTGAATGTTTTAATCATGAAACATCAATATAAAAACACTCGAATTAAGTTAACCACTTAAGGACCTATTGAGTACAAGTTATTGCATACCTCTGTACCCAATCTCCCGTGCCATTGCTAATTGATTTAGTGTCCTCCGTCTAAATTCAAGCCAGTGACGAGAAACATCTGGTCAGTAACAAACGAATCTAAAATTGTTGACTGACATCTTTATTTGTATGTGAATGACTTCTTATTACTCTCTTACCACCTAAACCTCTAATCCTGCACATGCCTCGGGCACATCCAGTTTGATTTCCGCAGATAATACAGGGAGTTAATGTAGAAATACGTGTACGTTAGAACTTTATTGACAACAGTAGTGCGACAACCGTTTGAACGTATTAAACTTTCTTCAGGATGAACTGCATACCTACACACCTGTGAAAGCGTGAAGACGCACCTGAGGTAATAGGACACCTTGAAACAACAATCAATCAAGGTGCGAAACAGATAGTAGGCCGTGTGTGACAGGGACCTGCTGCTCACGGTAACACAGTCTGGCCAACTCCATCCCGCACTAGCATCAGTGCCGGGCCAGGTATTCAGACCAGCGGGGCTTTGACAGAGACCCATGCTGATGTACAAACAGAAAACGCCGCTGTCAATCTCGTCCATACACTCTCTTTAATAGCTACATCTTTATAGTTGTAAAGTCGCCGTTAAGTCAAACAATTCTAAAGCACTGGATGTAACGATATTGGATTCATACGTTGGGGATTAGGTGCAAAGGACCAGCGGGGTGATCAGCGCGCACCTGCAGTTTCTGTATACAAGAGAAACGAATGTTTGACTTTCGAAAGGTATTTGGTAATTAGGAATATGTATCATCCTATGAAAGCTGAAAAATTAGCGTTGTCCGTTTGAGGTCACGATCAAATGAATCCGAACACTTTGAAAAATGGCCGACATTCTTTCGATGAATATAGGTCTTTCATAGAGTTCTCAGCAATGCCACTTCGTTTAACTGAATTAAACTATTCTGTTCCTCTAATATTGAACCGTGGCATGACCTGTTGATGATACATAGGTGACTGTCTAAGAGCATAACACCACATATTTATGACATTACTCGGTTAAGAAAGAATGGTCAGTTTCATTTATGGTAATAAAGCGACGTTATTTGTACAAGCGACCTTTATGGTTGTAATATATGGTGAGGATGAACATCGCTTCTCACTAAAAGATCTTTAAAGCGTTAATTAAGAGGTAAATCAGGATATATGTGTATAAAACACACACACATATATATATATATATATGATTCAATATATAAGTTCATACGGGTGGATATAAATGAAGTATGAGTTTATTAAACAAAAAAGGTTTAGGTACAAATGTATATATACATTGTATTATATTTCCAATACGCTCAATATAGATTATGATTATGATTTTGGAAGACATAATATTAGTATAATTATAGCTGTTCATCATAAGCAAACGCTCAAGACAGGACAACAGAAAAACATGTCATACCACTAATCTGTTAAACTATGGCTGGTTCGTATGTAGTCATGTAGAGAAGTAGCTGCCGTGTGGCCGCTCCCGGTCTGTACCCGCTATGACGCTGTGCGCCGCCTAGAAGTTGTCCCTAGCGTGCCATCGATACCTTATTTTCCCCTAATTACCATTAATTCAATTACAACAAACCTGTTAGGATTACAAGTTAATTACGGTAATATAACAATTATCGCTACATGCTAATGCTGCACACATAAATAATACAATTACACGTCAGCACAGCACGGACTTTTGTTTTCTATAAAACAATATCAGTAATGTGCTAAATTGTTTTTGTTTAATAATTAGCAAATCGGTGTATCTGTTATTGTGATTAACCCATAGTCACTTCACTTTGACATCAAGTGTCATGTCAAGAGTCAACAAAAGTATAAACACCGATGTAAAATGACAACATTAGTAATTTAGGAAGCATCATAGCAACATGAATGTTCAGCGTAAACATGTTTTATTGCCAAATCATGTTTGGATTATTGAAACTAATATCACCATCCTCCCATCATACTTTACAATTATATTCCACACATTGAATACAGGCACAGTAATGATATATACCTACACAAACCGTCACACGCAGTTGTACATATATGTATATACATTCCAAAAATTTCAAAGAAAAAGAAATTCTGAAAATGAGTCAAAAGTATTCAAATTTTAGAACAAGATACGCCGTTGGAAGGTGAATATTTGAAACTCGAAAGAAAAATGATAGACTTTCTCACAGGAATGTCCATAATTATATAAAAAAAAGTAAGAAACTTACGTTTTAGGAGAAACAGATGTTCGGAACAAGCTCTTACATATCTAGACAACTACAACAAAATAATAATATAGGTTGGAGAAGCAGTGCTGTTGCTGTCAAGGAAGGAAAGACTACGATAGGAAAAACAAACTCGAAACATCGTCAGGCCTAGGGTTTAGCTTAGTAGTAAGCTATCCCTTACTGTTGGTCAGGTTGTAAGTAAAGATGAAGGAAGGCGGTGTGGTCTTTTTTATGAATAGCACATCGCCGAAATATCTTTTTTTGTCCACAAGGAATTCAATTATTCTAACGATTTCTTCCTCAGTAAATTTCGTGTTGGTCTTTGTTGTACTTTTCACAAGCTATGCTACAAAACGATTATAGCAATCAAGTTATGCTTACGTATCCTTTATATAGTTCTTAGATAAACTACCAACCAAAATTATTGTTTTAATGCAATACCATCAAGAACCAATCGGAAACTTTTCCGTTCTTTCTTGCAAAATAAATGAGTACAATTTTAATCCTTTAAAATGACTTTTTGTCTTTCTTTGTGAAAAATTGTCTCATAATAAGAGAAAGAATATGTTCCTCCAGTTTGTTATGAGGTAATGAATTAGTAAAAAGATAGGAAAAATAAAATGTACTGATTAATGAGCCATTTTGAGGAGCTCAAGACAGATCAAAAGATCTTTTGAGTTCTTCAAAAGGAATTTATTTTCCCTTATTTCCACTTCTGGAGTAAACAGTTGTGTCACAGCATGAGTTATACTCTAGATATAGTTGTTTCACAAAAGTAACAAATAGTGCCAGAGTAGCATCAAAATATAATGCAGAATGTTCAAGAAAAGAAAGATAAGAAACAAAGATAAGTGAAAGCATAGTCCCCAGTACGTTCAAATAAAAATGATTTGGCATTAAACAGTTTTAAGCTAACAATTCATGTATAAAAGAAGCTTCACAACAATTTGCTATCTATGCAAAAATATAATTTTAAAATCTGACAAGCGATGTACAGTTAAAATGATTTTATTGTAGAATGCACTCAGTATTTTGTGCATGTAGCTACAATTCCATACATCTGTATTCCCTGGCCTTCCTATACAATTTATACAACAAGCGATGCCTTGTTACGAGGTACGTATCGGCCTTTTTTATTGACTTACCTACTCCACCTCGCGCCTTACACAATATACGGGGGGAAGGTGGTGTCAATTTGTAAAGCAGCCATTGTCTTACTGAGTTACCTACCGCATACAGACCCAACAGTTAAACAGTTATACGTGTATATAAAGTTATGCATTAGACTTTAAGATGGAATTTATTTATCTTTCAAAATGGCCATGAATAATGTATAACGTGATTCTACACTGTACTCCGTTTTTCTAATATTGATTAAGGTGAGAAAGTCGGAGACAATTCTAAAATATTCAAGAAAAACATGAATAGTTTGGTACTTAGCGATATTTGTTATGACAGTGTACATATTTATATTAAGATATAGCATTCCGTTCCACGAAGTTATGTGTATATTGATGTACAAATACCCGCAAGATACATATGTTCTGATAATTTTTTATAAGGTTATGGGAGTTGTATTTCTGTTTTCTAATATTTATTTGAAGGTTTTAACAAAGCTTAGTCGATATGTACTTCTGTATGAATAAAATAGTTGCCATGTCTGCAGTCGTTGGAGTTAAGTACATTTCGAGATGGCTACTTGGCTTAGTGACAGAAGATCTTTGCCTAAAGTGACATCTATGTGTATAGGTAGACCTATGTATGTGCTATGTCTGACATAATCAGGTTCCAGCCGCAGTCTTTAGGCTGGCAACTAACCCAATAACAGCAATATATACAATACGCAAACTAAAACATGTCTAATGTTTCTAGATATACCGCCTCTGTTTCCTGACAAATTCTGACTCAGAACTAATAAAAACTACAATTTGTCATTCATAACCTGAATAAATATTTTCATTCGTAACCATGTAATAGATGGAATCTGATTTTAACCACGGCATGTTTGGTCACGGCACATCTTACCTCGTTTGAACCTTATTTACGACAACTGGTTAATGTTACCGCTTGGATTATGGGCACTTGCCTGCCAAAGACCGTTGTTTTAAATCACCCCGAATGGTGCCGGGCTAGTCCATATCTAATTAGGAAGATTAGCCTCCTGATTGGTGCGCACTGTTTCATGTTTGGCGCGGAAGGTCGCGTGCCTCCGAGGTGGCCGCCGCGTGTCGCCACCGATTGCTAAACGTTAACATTAAATCAATCAGTGTTAAGTGCGTTAAGCCCGTTGTTTTTAGATATCACTATACCTTCGAAACATTACCCTGGTGTGCGAACGAGATGTGTTTTCAAACTAACTCAATTAAGATGTCGTTAAATTCACCACAGAGTGTATTAATAATGTTGCAAGTTGCTTTTCGATTATGGTTTTTTGGAAGAACAAACTATTTGTCTTTATTCATAACACTGATGACACAAGGAACAAAGACACATTGTTCATCGAATCTGGCTGGCACACGTTATCCCGTTCCTGCTCTGTGTTACCTTTTATGTGACAAGTCGATGGTGGCCAACCATAGGTACCATATAATGATCCTTTAACACATACAAACTTGAAAACTACTGATATAACATTGATAGAATAAGAAAATATAGGTTGGCGTAGTTCAGAAAACAGATGTTACACGATCAAATATAAAAATTGTATGCTCATGTAGATGTTGCGTTCACATGATACTTAATCGTAAAAACTGTGTAGAAGTAACAAGTGTATTGCAAACTACTTCCTTTATCGTCAAGCTAATTTTGTAGGTAGAGAAGGTATACAGATAAACATGTAATAACACTTTATTGTCGAACTGTTTAGAAGAAAAAAAATACAGCTCGTGTGTGTAGATTATAGATAAATAGAAAAAGTAAACAACGTTATTGCAACATAAAACATAGCCATGTCTTTGAAGCAAATAGAACCCTATTTCATGAACTAAAACATAAAACATTCTAACACCGGCGCTAACCAAAGCCTGACATAAACACATGGAAGTGAAGAGAAACGAAAACAAATGGAAAGCTATCAAGGACGCTCATTAAAAACACTGAAGACAAGTCTAGGAGGATGAACTGGGTTTTCCCGAATATTCTGTGGCATCGGTAATAATGTATCCAGTCAAATCAAGGAGGAAATGTTGGTGACCCACTTATTCGTGATGGACTACAACCGGAAATAAAAATGATGTTGACTTTATAATGAGAATGACAATTCATACAACAATGTCACCGGTAAAAAGTATATAAATTCGAGAAAAACAACTTAGGATACCAACGATATAAGATAAAACGGACAAGTGTTCAACTATGAAAGACATACATAAGATGTTTCAAACTAAAATGTTAACTTCTAAATATCAACCTCTTCGGCAGTAAAAAAAGGACAAACGCTGAACTCTATACAAAAGAGCATCAACAGTAAGCAAGCAGAAAAAAGCACTAATGTTAAAAATATCGCGAATTAAAAAAGAGGTTAACGTTTTCTACACAACAAAGTCCCCTGTTATAGTGGCTTCCGTCAAATCTGAGAGTATACATTGTGTACCGATAATAAAAGACACAATAAACAAATATTTATGTTTAAATCAGATCATCAGGACAGCAGTAACATTTCGTCGATGTAGATGGAAGATCACCACGTAGGAACCTTGGAGTAGTTAATAGGTCAGCAGCATAAATCTATCCAGCCAATGTTTATACAGTACTACTAACAGGCAGGTGAGTAGCGAATCAACTGTTATAAGTAACATTATAGGCAGTAGAGGCTGGAATGTTACTACTGAGGAAAGGAAAGTGAACCGCTGTGGAATTAAAATCCTCGAGTTTGTTATCGCTTAAGAGAGTGAGGCGATTAATATACCAATGGTGTAGGTAAATGTCAATATTTGTTTATCAAGTTCTAGAAGGTAAACGATGTCCAGTTCGTTCCCAATTTCTTTCTAGCCAGGGACAAATAGCTTAATGATAAATGTGAATGTCCTCAACTATGAAAAACTACTTATGTTTTCTATTTTGTCACTTTATTTGACGTTTTCAATTATAGATTACACAAGAAACCTCACATAGGAAGAAAAGCATTGCTTTAACCTTACAGCAAATGTTTAAGGCGTCAGTATGATTTTTTAAGGGAAATTGCATCCTTGCATATATGAAAGTTTTGAAGGGAATAAAGCTGATATTAATCCGTACTGTATTTCGACAGTTTTGTTTGAAAGGAGAAAGCATTATAGGCATCGCAAGTGGCCAAGCATTTACTCTTACACGCCACAAGGCTTTGCCTCCTTTTTTACCTGAGTTTCTTTTGTCTTACTTTTTGTTCTGGTGTTTCCTTGGATTCTGTTTTTTTTCGTGTCCGTTTTGTGTTGACGCTATGGTATATTTTTGTTATTTATTAGCAAAGAGTGAATAATTATTTGTGTTCATTTATCTAAGGAGGGGGCTGAGGAGAAGCAGCCATAAGTATACGAAATGGATACAATATACATAAGGACATCATGGGAATGATTGAATATATATCAGCATGTCAACACATGCAGTTGTATTTATAACAAGGAGAGTGATGTAGCATCTGTTCTAACAAAACAAAGCAATAAGATGTCGACTAGGAAACATGGAAATCTTTGTCACAACATTCAATGAAAAGTATGAAACATCTTTCATAACATATAGGTTTCTGTCAACAATGGTTAGATATATACATACTATACATACATGGTATGGTTACATTATCTACAAACCATGTTAGACCCTGCTGTGTTGTACACTGTTCTTTGATATTGGGGTTACTGTTACATTGTATGTGTGCTTCTATGCCAACTTGATATAATGTTGAATTAATTTAAATAATTAAAAATCCTTTAACTCTACGGTTCACAATAATTTCTTCGTTCAAGATACTGCCAGAGTGAAGTATACAAATGTATGTCAGTGTGTGTCAATACTCTATACCTTTTGCTACAAAATACATTTCATAGTGTGACAATATGTTTACGCCTAGCATAGTGAAAGCGTAATGAGGAATAAGTTCTATTTTGTTCCCAGTCAGTTGGTTGTTGCCATCACAATGTGCTTATTGCCATGTGATATGTACTACAGTATTTCTTTACCTATTATGTTGACACTATTTGAAAGAATACGTCATCATAATATATAGCATTTGCTATTCTCGTTCTTTTCTGTTCTATTTTAATATCAAAATAATCTGCTTATTATTGTCAAACCCATTCATTTTCCAACATTCACACCCCCACACACTCACACTTCCTTAAACCATGTAAAGATTATCAACCCATCTGTTATAAAAAAAACACTTTTTTCACTAAAACCACATGTAAAACCTTTCACAGTTTTGTCTGAATTGATTGATTTTCCGAAAGTCTAATTGTAATTTTCTATTGCCGTCGTTGGTTTGTGTGATTGTGTTAAGACTACTGCTAGTTTCGATCAATTGTTGTCTAGTGCTGTCTTTACATTGATATATTTTTTTAATCTATGGTCTACTGTTTCTATATCACTATTTCCTAACATATTTGCAACATTATTTTCCCTAATTCTTTCCTATACTCGACATTCACGGTCTATTGGTGACATGTTGTCCTCCGAAAGTCTGCTGTTGCCTCCGTGCCGCTTTGTTACCATGCTAAAACGTTTGGATGTTTTGTGATGCATGATCGGTCTGCTACATTTACATTACTGCCCATTTAAGGCAGTTTCTCTTATCATATGTCCCCATTTCTCCTCAGATCATTGCCTTCAAAGGCGTTTCCTGGTGGGATCTTTTGACTCTGTAAAAGCCATAATATTTATCCTGACCGGTATATTTGTAGGCAATGACAATATAACGACAGCATACCTGCATAAATGTGGCTTTATGTCCAAACCTCACTGTTACATATGTGGCGATGCTGTATACCAGACACGCCCAGTGTTCACAAGTGGTTGACACTTTGTACAACTTATCAATAAACAGAGGAGTCAACGAAAGCAAAATCTATTTACACAAAATGTTTTCAATATCCATCTATACTGTTTATAGTGTTCACAAATTGAGCCTACAATAAATATGGTCGCGAATCAACTCTCAACAAATCGGTTCGGATCACGGACGATTAGCTGGGGACACATCAGGTAATCGATCGAGCCTAGCATTCCGAATATGTTATTCGCTGATGTGAGAACTTTTTACTTCAGAAGAATATCCAATACCACCTAAAATAGGGAGGGTTTTTATTGAAGGAACACGTCAGCCAGGTCGTGTGTGTAATAACCTGGCGATTTTCATCTAGAGTACATCCACCTTTCAGGTTCACAGCGTGAAAAAGATATATGTAGCAGTTGATTGAAAAAATGTAATTTAAAGCTGAACATCATGTAATAAATAAAGTAAAGTCAACATTGTACATAGAATACCTGTTACAATTTACTGCCACTTAAAGTACATTGAGCTGATTCCAGAAGTAAAGCGAAATATTTTATATACACAGGTGACGCTCAGGTGAGGAAGGGGTGTCACCTTTGATATATCGTATAAATATCGCCTGTTTGATTTCTCTGGCACTAGATCCTAGATAAAGTATAAACATCGTCGTTACTTTTCTATGAAGAACTACGAAATATTTAATCAGTAATTGATTCATTAATACATCTTACTTACCGAAATGTTTTTTGTAGACAAATCGATTTAACCTTATTATATACACGACACCCGTTAAATCAAATCAATAGTGTGGGTACAGTATAGTTGCTAAACAAAACAATTTTATTCCAAAAAAGTAGTCCGGATGGAAACATGATACTGTACAATACATAAATATCAAATGTTCAAGGTTCATAGTTTTCACAGCATCATTAAAAGCATTTTTAACAACGTTTGTATCAAAAGGGCAATGAATTTCTATCCTTTGCTTGCATTTTGTTCGGAACGTAGAAACTGGCTGGCGATTTCAAAAAATGACATTGCGATATAACCTCCTGTAAATATAGCTTTAGAAATACTTTCGCTGAACCACCGAATACAACATGAAACAATAAAAAAGCTTAATAAAACTGATCACTCCTAGTTGACATTCGTGTTGACTTTGAATACCAACTGCAAAAAAAAACCAAGCTAACACAGAACGCTACAGAAGAAAAACAACCGTAATTTACACCATCTGAACTGTTAGAAGAACTTAGGGAGCATGCTGTGACCGACGTATGCATGTTTGTTGTTATATTGACTACACATATGGTTACATTGTACTAGTCATATATTAGTTTGATACAAAAAAAATGTATTTTTCTTCAAAGAATGGAAACCAAAATTATCTAATCGTTGAACTTCCACCAAACAAACATTAACTATGTATCTTACGTAATTGGAACATCAATGCTACATCGTAAATTCAAATTATTCAAAAAGCATGCATGTAACGACAAAAAAACCCAAACAAAGTCAGTAAAAATTCGTTGTGCATTTGTTCCTCCCCCTGACAAAATTAGCATAAAGAATGAGTAATATGCTAATATGTTCCAGTAGCAGAGACACACGATTCCGATATGATTCTACTTTTTACATCATTTAAACTAAGACTAATAAAAACCTATACTATATTGTTTAGGTTACATCTCTAACAAATATTCAGGATTGTTAATGGCCTCATTGAACCTTCATTCATAGGCGTCAATCAAATCGCTTCTCGCAAAATTTCATCTTGCATTGAATTGTAAAAGAAAAATAAGTAAATAAATAAATGTAAGGCCAATTGCTTACCTTTTTTCAATAAAAAAAATATACAGTTTAACGCGTGATATTTAAATTGGCTTATTGTTTTTCGATTTTGACCAAAATTTATAATTTTGCGATCTAGACATGTGATATTTTAGCAAAGAGACGGAACACCCGGCATACAAAGTGTCAAATAATCAAATGAATACGCTGTATTACAGCATATTGAGCATGTTAGTGTTTTGTTAAACAAATCATAAACAAAACTATTACAATTGTGAAACAATCTATTTTCAAACCGTGTATTACTCTTTACGTCAATGAATTGTTACAACCACATACATGTACTCGCCATTTTATGACGTTAACACTCCTATTAAAAATAATAAGCATTGTCCCGGCTAACTTTTACCCTTGACACATTATTCTGCGAATCACATTTTCGTGATTACGTTAACGTTAGTGACCCGCGAAATCGCGAAATCATCATCCCGCGGAAATATCTGGCTATACGATAATATCATTTTTGCGTAAATTCTATATTAACATTAAAAAAAAGTTATTTTCCGTAAATTGGGTGAACAAATTCACATTTTAAACAAGAACAAACCAATTGAAAATAAGCTTATCACCAATGTTTTTTATTTATTAGTTTCGATTATGCAGACCTTTTTGCAATGGCAATACTGATATGTCACATGAGCATTTCGTAAACCGTTAAAGGTTGAACGTCACTTAATTTCTTCGATATAACTGTGCCATCTCGACTATTGCTATTTTGAGTCACAAACGTAAAAGCAATAGTTTATTATCCATTTATCCTGTTGTAATTTGTATGACGTTTCCAAAAGCAACCAAAATTCGACTATTTCAACACGTATTTCTATTTGTCTTGAATTTATCAGACTTTAGAAACATATCATTCAACAAACATCGAATCAGACAATCATCCCTAGAAAGCAGTGAGTCTATTTTAACCTGGAACAGCGTTTCTTGCAACAGTGCGTCGTCCGGAGATATGATGACGTCGTCCGAGGATAAGATGACGTCGTTCGAGGATATGATGACGTCGTCCGGGGATATGATGACGTCGTCCGGGGATTATGATGACGTCTTTGAGGATACGATGACGTCGTCCGAGGATATGATGACGTCGTCCGAGGATTATGATGACGTCTTTGAGGATACGATGACGTCGTCCGGGGATATGATGACAACGGAACATTCCAATTGTCCGCCATCGTTCTTGAGGCAAAGCAATTACGAGGAGACGGAAACCTTGACATATCTTTCCCGGAAGAAATAATGTTTGGTGCAATGATTTGTTTTCATGACATTTATGAACTGATCTACACATTTTCATATATTATGGTTGAATACGTTATATATCCAAATATTGTATAAACGATCAAATTTCAAATTATATTTTATTCATTCTACAGTGTCAAATTGAACTGTAATGAATTTTTCGTGTCTACCTTAGTACTTATAAGGCAAAGTGATCTAGATGATCCAAATTAATTAACTCCTGCCTGCAATCATTTGTCAGATGAAAGCTCATTTCCATATCACTAACCAGCCACGCGCAGCTGATGTGATATTTTTTGGATACGGTCGACAGCTCTGCCCGTTTAACGTGATATATATGTGGTAATGATTACATATGTACATATGTGTCTCCCCACCCTACAAAACAAACTTATCTAGGATTAGTCGAACATTGAAAACTTATTTACAATTGAAGAACAGAAGAGGCTTTGTGAAGAGCGCTGCACGTCCATTGACAATTTGCCAAAAAACAAATGGACGCGTGTGTCTATTGTCAATAATACGTGTTTTTTTATTAACAAATGAAAAGAATGATTGAATGAAGATTTTGTTTATTTTAATGCTTTGATGCCAGTTCTGGTTACTTATCTTACTTTTATAAGAATGGTAATTTAAACCAAGATCTATTCCTCTTCAAAGCTTTAAAACTGTTTAGAACAATAAAGTCCTTTTTTCAAATGGCTATACTTGAAGCTGACCGTTGACATAATAACCGGGTAACTAGCTGTAAAGGTAAATGGTAAAAGACCTTAAGATTTATTCTGTCAGATATAGTATTCAAACTATCAATTACATGTACATCTTTATACAAAATAATGAATAATGAAACAGGTACAAAACTATGTACGTTTAATGAAGTTTTAAACAGTAAGATATTTCTATACATAATCCTTAAACACAGCTGTATGTATCTATATTTTTATTCTTCTTTTTTACTTAATGTATATGCTAACATGCTACGATTTACACGTTTTAGTGCATGGTAATATACTGTAGTTTCTGTTTTCGCTTTAATTTGCAAAGAGAAATAGAAGGTATAAAAGTGTTTCAGATCATCCTCCTTTCATACATATAGCCAGTTAATAACCATGATTATGTATTTAAGTATATAAACTTGTACAAAATATAACATATTTGTGTCCATGATCGTAATATCTATAAGTTGATGAGATTAAATAAATAACGGGAGACATGGAGTTATATGATCTAAATATACACTCAATTATTAGGACAGTCTTTACACGCTACCAAACATATGGATATATATGGCAAGTAGTGGAAGTAATGGTGTGCGACTGTTAACAAAGAGAGCTAGAATTATTATATATTACCATAATCTAAAGAAAAATATTATCATAATAAACTGTATGTTTGACTCCCTCGAGATTTATTTCAGAATATGTAAATACGTCGCTGAGGAAACAGTTGGATGCCTACACACGTATCGGTCGTCTCGTATTTAACAGACTGATCTCTCCTTTACATATCTTTTAAGAATGTGCTGTTACAGGATTTATATCATTTCACACTCGGCATGTCGGGGGGAGAACAGTCAATGGAAAGTCACGTGAAGACAGGCTATAATAGATGTACTCTCCAGATCAAAGACGACGCGCTGGACGCTTCTATTTTCCGAGTCATTAAAACGCCCTCAGATCGTTTTGACATTAGAAGCTGGGATGAAGAATGTATCCAACCAATTTCAAAAGCTGGTTTTCTTTTTACCATCGCATCAATCCTTTTAATTGTTAAAAACTAGTTGAGTTAATCCAAACAGTGGTGTGTGTATCACGTAGCTAAGTCCACCTGGGATAGGGGTTCTTCGTGTTTTCTATTTCCTCTGTTGTGACCGTCTGTCCATGCGTGACGGAGAGTAAATAAACATATTAGGTTTCGGTAACCTGCTGTTACGACTGGAATACGAGTGTAAATACCCTTTAGGTTGTAATGACTTCACACTGATAACCAGAAAATTAAATATTGATTCTGTCTATGAAGTGGTGCTGTCTATTTTAATTTGGTGTCGACCCATCCAACGAAACACACCTGCATCATTCATGCAAGTGTTCGTCCGTTCTGGCTATTTCCACGCGTCAGTCTTCCTCCCAATGCCTCGCTGATTCCATGGCTATATGGGTATGGTTTTGCGTCACAATGCATCATTTTGAATTAATCCATTAAGATATATAATAACCTTTTACAACTTTCGGTTAAACTCGTGGTTAATGTCGTTCGGGAGTTTCTTTTATGCAAGTTAAATGAACGCCAGATATTCGCGTCTGTAAATAACATTGGGTTAAGTTTAGCTTGATTACAAATGTCATTTGTCCTATGTTTTCGTCATATTTATCTCATTCTGACATCGAAGACAGGTCGATTTCGACAAAGTAAACATTTGCAGACTGATATTATACGATCTTTACTTGTCGTTGTTGATTTAAGTTCTGATCATGATTTTCGTAGATGTCGACTGCTAACGGACATGTTTACAGCACAGGGTTTCGAGAAATGTAGGTTGATGAAGCTGAATAACAATTTCTTTGATCGCCATTTATGATGTCATAGGAAAGTAGTCTATACCCTTCTGTGATGATTCATTTATGCTTTCGATTACGCTCCTAAGTGTGTCTTGGTGTTATATTGTCATTACCCGAGGTCTCGATTAGTGGACTTGACATTGCTGTGACGTAAATTGACGTTGTCAGGTGACGCTGATGAAGCAGAAGACGCTCACTGTTTCGGCCTTATTCTTCTTATACTGTTTGAATGGTTTATGTGTAAAGAATTGAATTGCTTTCAACAGGATCGGGACAAATTCCAGAAGCTCACAAGTGCTGAATGTTGAATTTGTGCTATTCCATTTGGCATCCATTTTAAATAGGTCTGTATGTCTGATATGTTGGGTTTTTTTTGTATTTTTTTATGATTTGGATTTACTAAAAAATCTCTTTTCTTTATCAAATTTAGCATTGTCTGCAACTAAGATTATATATACAGCCATTTTGAAGGGAGGACCAATGGTGCCAAATGTTACAATTATAGCGTCATCACGGCGATAAGGGCATAAATAACTATCATGAATATCATTTGAACTCGGTAGGGCTATATAGCGACCATGCCGTAGAGTGATAAATATTATTTTGCCATAGTTTCGTTGATTTTGAGTTAGAAATATGATTTTGCTGACACTTCGGTTTGTCTTTCATATTTTTAGCTGGTGATGACATTTGTTTATATGCCTTTTTTTCTGTCAGTGAATATACATTATTCGTTTTAAAACATAGCGCTAAATGCTGTCTCTTACCAAGATGACCCAGGTTGGTTGAGTGCATGTCGGTTTTTTAGCCCGACACTGTTACATGTTTCCAGATGAACTATAAACGGTCTTGGGTTTTTTTCATTATCACATTATTGAGCAGTTAATAGGAAGCACTCTCACGCTGAAATAATTTGAATCATTATATTTTGGATTTGCAATACGAACTCATTAGCTCAATATCAAAAGAGAAATAATTAAACAAAGACTTTCCTGTTTCCTGTTTTAAGCCATTTAATAAAATAGAAGGGAAATCACATCAATTTGATTCAGCTTATTAGGGATAATAATTTCAACAAGAAATGTCATTAATTACAACAACAACAACAACAACAACAACAAAAAAAGGATAAAAAAAAAGTGAACCAACATATAATCTAGGACTTATTTAGCAGCAATCTAAGCAGTACAAAAAGCGTGGCTTTTTTTTACGTCCGTGCTATTTCCTATAACATTTAAAAAGTAGTTTTCGATTGTTAGATTTCAACGAGGAAATCTGACCAGGATGCCCCAAACTAGCAGTCTTGTCTCAGCAGTTGTCTTAGAGATATGGTCCCGTTAATTTTAAAGCATTTTTATAGTGTCTGTTTGCCAGTATAAAGTAAAAATGTCCCAATGCAATATAGAGAGTAGGACATCAAATAAGATAAGGTGTTAATCAGTTTTGATCAGATAGATTAGGAGCCGGAAATAAAGGCTAATAATCTTCAAAATATGCGGGGAAATGTTTCTATTCGTGTACTGCCACAAATACACAAGTGAAATAGCTAATTCTTCTTTGTTAGATAACTTAATTGAGTTCTAACGTAGCGGGATACGTGATATGCTGATCAGCCTTGGTATGGGGACTACTTTTTTTTGTTTGATATTTTTGTTTCGAATTTTGAAATTGGTATCACAAGTAAAATTGAAATTCAGAACTACTTTGAAATTCACTACAATTTTCTGAGACAACTACATTAGATTCAGGCCATGATCAAGCGTAGTTATATTGTTGGTACAGCGGTGCCTTATGGTGCAAAGCACTTTTTGCGATATTTGGTCCGATATCAATCAAGTCAAACTGACACTGACCTTTTTAATAATTGTATTAATCTGTCTCGAAACAAAATCTTCGGCTTCTGATTTAATTTTACTAGTGCTTATTTCCAGGTTTGTAGGGGGTGGGGGGATTTTGTGTTTAGTTTTGGAGTTAACTTTTGACAAATATCCCTACGTATCTAGCAAATTTTCTTTCATTGTAAAACAATAAATTTAAGAATAAAAGTTTTTTTATGGTAAATTAGTACGTTATGACTCGTATGAAAGCACGCATGATTAAATTTATTGAATGTCAAATTAAGAGAATGCATTGTTTTGAACTAATGCAACTGGTGCTGCAGACAATAAAAACCTTGACCTATTTCCTGATGGCACTAAACACAAGTCAAATATACAAATACACTCTCTATAAGTACTCGCTTAATATTATTTATCAAAGGTCTTGGATATTATTAGGTGCATCTTTTCTTTGTATTTCTCGTGATTATTTTAAATTACCAGGTGTTCGACCCTTCTGCCGGACGTTAAGTCGTAGAGAGTAGCCGTTAAACTGTAGCTGGAATTTATCCTAGCAATGTTTACATGACATATTAAAAGCTGTTAAAATGTAACGTTATAAATAGTTGTATAGCTACCTATCCGATTTCGTTGTAAATCGACAAAAATGCCCTATGGTGCAGTAGACTGTTCACTATGTTAGCTTTCTGTATCTGGGAACGTGTGCATATTAAAATCATTCAGTGTTCAATCACCAAAAACCAATGTTTTTTTTATAATACGTAGACTAAGATCAATCGTAACATCACAAGCAAGCATCAGCGGAAGGTCATAGACTCTAAAACAAATACGTTTTTTTTACTTTTTATATATCTTAAATAAAAAGTATCATTAGATTGATTTCTGTTAATTGCATGATATCAAGAAGCCTTTCTTGTTTTTATTTTTATGAAATACGTAGACGCTCGTTGAATGAACATTTTATGTTATATAGGATCATAAGAGGTTCCCTATATTTCGTGCATCTTCATATATGTGAAATGAAAGAGTGTTTTCACTAATTTCTCATAAAGAAATCAGATGGTCTTTGATGAAATATTTAAATTTAAATTTGTTTCTGTTATATTAATTACAGGATGATTTGAATGACTAACGTATTTGATTGACTTTTCTGGTTTAATCATAGAAAAGATAGAAAACAACAAAAGAATATCGCAATGTCAACAACAACGTAATTTGACCTAAATGTATTTTTTATTGTCATTCATGACTGATTGCTAAAGTGATTTTAATTTTTTCAATGTTTGTTATGTTTAAAATAAATGTAAATTGCTATTTCAGGTGAAGATCAGAATAAGCTTTATCCAACCTTTAAAGAAGAAAATGTAAAAAGCAAGTTTCTGATGTAAAAAGTTGTGTATGTTACCTTGTACATGTATGAATACCTATCTTATTCAATATCATTTAATTCTTGTTATGGTGAATTTGGCAGAAGTTTGAACTTTGCGTATAAATAGTTTGGCACGAAACCAGGCAATAAACTTTCCATCCTCCAGAATAATAACCTCAGTCAATAATTACATGTTTTGTAATTGTTCATTTGAGTTTGAATTTTATCCGCTTTACTAATTTTCCTAACTAATAAGAATGGATCATGCTTAAGACATATTCACAAAAGAAAAATATTGAAAGCACCTGCTCGCTTATTCATATTAATCTTACGTCAAAACGGTTCAAAAATAAGATAATAATTCGATGTTCATTAATCTGCGCTTTCGTTATCAAGGGAGGCTATCGGAGCGTTTTCTACATTTGAGGTACTGTCTGCATTACCTGTTACAAACCAGTCTTATTTTTGATGAACAGCCATATGTTGTCATTTACTTTTCCCGAAACTATATCAAAAATAAAATTATTTATAATCATTTTTGTTTTCCTTTTACAAATTGAATTTAAGTAAGACAACTGAAGACTATGTGTTAACCAGCAATTGTCATCTTAATAAAACAAATTGATATCACCGGAATGTTTGTCAAAACATGGTGCACTGTTAATGCCTTGTGAACGACCCGTTATTGGTACTAATGAATGTGATCTCCTCAAATAGATGATTAGTTTATGTTTTAGCTTTTCAATACAATGAATAGGGTCATACAGTGTAAAACGACATTCATCTAAAGACGTTGTTCTTCAAGATGTGTAGAATACAGACTAATAAAATGGCACAAAGCATGTTTGACGTAAAAGAAAACATACCATGACAATGTTGTAAACACGTGAAGAGATTTTCGATCATTCTGATCACAAAATAAGCTTACTCATTATTTGTTTTGCACAACCTCGTCTAATCCTGTCGTCTTTCTCCTTGTCGGGGCTGTATCACTCATCTCACCAGCGTCAATGGGTGCATACCTCGACAAATGATGAATGGCTCCCACAGAATGTACTTTACTGATCAAAAGGGTATTTTTTAAAGTTTATGTGACCTAGGAGTTTTTTTCCACTACTAAAAATATGATTCTAACGACGTTTCTTAAGATGACAATGAAAAGCGTGCTTTTCAAGCGTTTATGTGCTCCTGATTTTAAGTATGTTTCAAAGGAATCGAAGGACTTGAAAAAATCACATGACAAACTGAGAGAAGGAGAGGTTGAGCCTACTTGTGATACTAATGGCCTTTTAATGGAACGGATAAATGTTCGGGCAATCAATAGCAAAGCCTGATCTTCAATCATATCTCCAAGGCACTTGCATAAAATTGAAGATGTAACCTATGCTTTTTTTGTTGAATAGTTCATAAGTTAGTTGGCTAATGCTGACTGATAATAATGAAGAATACACGAAGAAGTTCTTAACAAAACTTTTGCATTAGAATTTCTGATTTTGGTAGAAATGCACACTTCTTTTGTTATATCATGGCATATCGTAAATATTATATACAACTTTACATAATCTACATTGCTCTCTGAGTTGATGATATATATACGTTTACTTTTTATGTTTATGACTCATGTTTACACATATAAAATGTTTATAAATATATTGTATGATTTCGGTATAATACAGTAAGCACAGCGTGACCTACGTTTAAAACAATGCACTCAGTTTAACATCTGTGTACACATTAAATGAACTATGAAATATATTTGTTTGATTGGTCTAAACAGTAATTAATTTCTATACATGCATAAATAAACAAAAAATTAAAAAGGAAGTAAACTAAGTTAATTATGATTAGCCGTATTATCTACACAAAAACATCACCATATTTTAAATATTAAGTAGACTTATAGTTGTCAAATTACATAAACAGTTTTCCTTTATTGTGTTTTGCCGGTAGAAGTTTCCATACTATCAATAAGGTTCCATTTTCACTTAGATTGAATTCTTTATGTTGCTGACGTAGTTGCAAAAAGGTCAAATTTGTTTACAATAATTTATCTGGATTCCATAATTGATATTTTTATTCAAATACTTTTGTTTTTACTATGCACTTAGATAACACATAAAAAACACAACTTTAAATTGAGATATTAAATTGACAAAACATAAATATATAACTATTTGTGAAGTTTAAATAATTCAAAGCATACATCAACTTTTCAGCAGCGAATTATTTGTCTAATGTATGATACCATGCAATAGGAAAACGAAGCATATTTGACAAATATGCAAAAATAAACAAATATTCACTATCAATCTAATTTAAAATTGAGAATATCAATTATATTGCTGTTTGTGATGTGAAACAATTTTACATTACATCCAACAAAATTTGCGTATTCGTTTGTTTGTTTTATATAAAATATGCTGCCCTTAAAAAAATCATTTTCAAGTGTTAATTTTTTATTTTTTTTTAAATAAAAAAAAATATCTAAATAGAATAAGATTCATGTATGAATGAATAATCATTTAGAATGAACAAAGATTTGAATATATTAGGTATGATGTATGAAATGTCAATGTCAATATGCTAGGCATCAGTAATCGATAGAAGTTTATTGTTAGGTATGATGTATGAAATGTCCATGTGAATATGCTAGGCATCCGTAACCGATAGAAGTTTATTGTTAGGTATGATGTATGAAAATGTCCATGTGAATATGCTAGGCATCCGTAATCGATAGAAGTTTATTGTTAGGTATGATGTATGAAATGTCCATGTGAATATGCTAGGCATCAGTAATCGATAGACGTTTATTGTTGTTATGATGTATGAAATGTTCATGTGAATATGCTAGGCATCCGTAATCGATAGAAGTTTATTGTTAGGTATGATGAATGAAATGTCCATGTGAATATGCTAGGCATCAATAATCGATAGATGTTCACTGTTAGGTATGATGTATGAAATGTCCATGTGAATATGCTAGGCATTAGTAATCGACAGAATTTTATTGTTAGGTATGATGTATGAAATATCCATGTGAATATTCTAGGCATCAGTAATCGATAGAAGTTTATCGTTAGGTATGATGGTTGAAATGTCCATGTGAATATGCCAGGCATCAATAATCGATAGAAGTTTATTGTTAGGCATGATGTATGAAATGTCCATGTGAATATTCTAGGCATCAGTAATCGATAGAAGTTTAATGTTAGGTATGATGTATGAAATGTCCACGTGAATATCCTAGCCATCAGTAATCGATAGCAGTTTATTGTTAGGTATAATGTATGAAATGTCCATGTGAATATGCTAGGCTTCAGTAATCGATAGCTGTTTATTGTTAGGTATGATGTATGAAAAGTCCATGTGAATATGCTAGGCATCAGTAATCGATAGCGGTTTATTGTTAGGTATGATGTATGAAATATCCATGTGAATATGCTAGGCATCAGTAATCGCTAGAAGTTTATTGTTAGGTATGATGTATGAAATGACCATGTGAATATGCTAGGCATCAGTAATCGATGGAAGTTTATCGTTAGGTATGATGGTTGAAATGTCCATGTGAATATGCCAGGCATCCGTAATCGATAGCAGTTTATTGTTAGGTATAATGTATGAAATGTCCATGTGAATATGCTATGCATAAGTAATCGATAGCCGTTTATTGTTAGGTATGATGTATGAAAAGTCCATGTGAATATGCTAGGCATCAGTAATCGATATCAGTTTATTGTTAGTCATGATGTATGGAATGTCCATGTGAATATGCTAGGCATCCGTAATCGATAGCAGTTTATTGTTTAACACAGTTGGTTGCACGTAATATGCTAGGCATCAGTAATCGATAGAAGTTTATCGTTAGGTATGATGGTTGAAATGTCCATGTGAATATGCCAGGCATCAATAATCGATAGAAGTTTATTGTTAGGCATGATGGTTGAAATGTCCATGTGAATATGCCAGGCATCAATAATCGATAGAAGTTTATTGTTAGGTATAATATGCTAGGCATCAGTAATCGATAGAGGATTATTGTTAGGTATGATGTATGAAATGACCATGTGAATATGCTAGGCATCAGTAATCATAATCGATAGATGTTCACTGTTAGGTATGATGTATGAAATGTCCACGTGAATATCCTAGCCATCAGTAATCGATAGCAGTTTATTGTTAGGTATAATGTATGAAATGTCCATGTGAATATGCTATGCATAAGTAATCGATAGCCGTTTATTGTTAGGTATGATGTATGAAATATCCATGTGAATATGCTAGGCATCAGTAATCGCTAGAAGTTTATTGTTAGGTATGATGTATGAAAAGTCCATGTGAATATGCTAGGCATCAGTAATCGCTAGAGGTTTATTGTTAGGTATGATGTATGAAAAGTCCATGTGAATATGCTAGGCATCAGTAATCATAATCGATAGATGTTCACTGTTAGGTATGATGTATGAAATGTCCACGTGAATATCCTAGCCATCAGTAATCGATAGCAGTTTATTGTTAGGTATGATGTATGACATGTCCATGTGAATATGCTAGGCATCCGTAATCGATAGCAGTTTATTGTTAGGTATGATGTATGACATGTCCATGTGAATATGCTAGGCATCAATAATCGATAAAGTTTATTGTTAGGTATGATGTATGAAATGTCTATGTGAATATGCTAGGCGTCAGTAATCGATAGCAGTTTGTTGTTAGGTATGATGTATGAAATGTCAATGTGAATATGCTAGGCATCAGTAATCATAATCGATAGATGTTCACTGTTAGGTATGATGTATGAAATGTCCACGTGAATATCCTAGCCATCAGTAATCGATAGCAGTTTATTGTTAGGTATAATGTATGAAATGTCCATGTGAATATGCTAGGCTTCAGTAATCGATAGCTGTTTATTGTTAGGTATGATGTATGAAAAGTCCATGTGAATATGCTAGGCATCAGTAATCGATGGAAGTTTATCGTTAGGTATGATGGTTGAAATGTCCATGTGAATATGCTAGTCATCAATAATCGATAGAAGTTTATTGTTAGGCATGATGTATGAAATGTCCATGTGAATATGCTATGCATAAGTAATCGATAGCCGTTTATTGTTAGGTATGATGTATGAAATGACCATGTGAATATGCTAGGCATCAGTAATCGCTAGAAGTTTATTGTTAGGTATGATGTATGAAATATCTATGTGAATATGCTAGGCATCAGTAATCATAATCGATAGATGTTCACTGTTAGGTATGATGTATGAAATGTCCATGTGAATATTCTAGGCATCAGTAATCGATAGAAGTTTATTATTAGGTATGATGTATGAAATGTCCATGTGAATATGCCAGGCATCCGTAATCGATAGCAGTTTATTGTTAGGTATGATGTATGACATGTCCATGTGAATATGCTAGGCATCCGTAATCGATAGAAGTTTATTGTTAGGTTTGATGTATGAAATGTCCATGTGAATATTCTAGGCATCAGTAATCGATAGAAGTTTAATGTTAGGTATGATGTATGAAATGTCCACGTGAATATCCTAGCCATCAGTAATCGATAGCAGTTTATTGTTAGTCATGATGTATGGAATGCCCATGTGAATATGCTAGGCATCAGTAATCATAATCGATAGATGTTCACTGTTAGGTATGATGTATGAAAT
The DNA here is from genome assembly GCF_002113885.1 of Mizuhopecten yessoensis. Taxonomy (NCBI): domain Eukaryota; kingdom Metazoa; phylum Mollusca; class Bivalvia; order Pectinida; family Pectinidae; genus Mizuhopecten; species Mizuhopecten yessoensis. The sequence continues at coordinate 232,143 of NW_018406874.1, forward strand.
GTCCACGTGAATATCCTAGCCATCAGTAATCGATAGCAGTTTATTGTTAGTCATGATGTATGAAATGTCAATGTGAATATGCTAGGCATCAGTAATCGATGGAAGTTTATTGTTAGGTATGATGTATGAAAAGTCCATGTGAATATGCTAGGCATCAGTAATCGATGGAAGTTTATCGTTAGGTATGATGGTTGAAATGTCCATGTGAATATGCTAGTCATCAATAATCGATAGAAGTTTATTGTTAGGCATGATGGTTGAAATGTCCATGTGAATATGCCAGGCATCAATAATCGATAGAAGTTTATTGTTAGGTATAATATGCTAGGCATCAGTAATCGATAGAAGTTTAATGTTAGGTATGATGTATGAAATGTCCATGTGAATATGCTAGGCATCCGTAATCGATAGCAGTTTATTGTTTAACACAGTTGGTTGCACGTTAAATGCATTTGATTGAATTCCAAACAATTCCAAACACATGTATTAATTTTTCTGCAACAGGTGCTGAGGATAACGACAACGTAAAGATAGCAAATACAAAGGATAGTAATTTCTGCTGACATCCTTCAAAGACGTCAGGAATCCAGTGATACACACGTTTCCTGTCAGATTTTGTATTAAGGGGCTAGAAACACGCTTTTTGTAGTTCGGGTGTACACGATATGCTGACAGTACAATCTGGTCGCAATTTGTCCCTTGTCATTAGTTCTAAAAAGTAGCAGAACGCAGAGTAACATCAGCTATTAAAGTGAAGGCATCCCTCGGTACACAACACCTGCACTGTAACCAAATACACTGACCAACACAGGTAGGACCACTATGACATGCTACAATGCTGTCTAGAATACCACAGCTTCCTATCCACGTGCTACTCAAATTACTATTCGTTGGTATTTTTAATTGAAAATCAGTATAAATCTGACACTTCAATGTTAGAAAACGACTTGACAGACTTAAATATGTCACTGATATATTTTATAGAATACCGATTTGTTGAATGTCAACAACTCTATTTAACAAATTTGTTAATTAATTATATTTTTGTATCGACACCGGACACGTTAATTTCAATATTTAATGTTACGTGTGTTTTTTGTGCATGTTTATCATTGAAGCAAATCGAACAGTTTCCACAGTAGATCCTTAGGGACAGCTCAGTCAGCCGTGGGGTGAAGAATTAAATGAAAGCAATTTTATCATGAATATTGTTTTACAATAAATGTCAAACGGCCAGATAGGAAATTAGTTTGTGTATTTTATACTTCTGACATTTTATGTTCAGCGAAAAAGAGGGCATAATAAAGAGAACATTTACATAGTGGTATTTCAACACGGACAATCACACAGTCGTGCACCCACTCATCAAAGGCAGTTACCCGCCTTATTTGTTTATTTGATTCGTGCTATGAGAGGTTTCCGTCTACCCCGACAAAATTACAGAGCCTATTTTCAACAGCTGGTGTTGATAGAGTGAATTATTATATAAGTGTGTGTTGTTAGAATGAAGAGAGCTTCCGACAGTCATCCGTTATAGAGTAACAGGCATGAAGTTAACAGCATAGATAATGTTGTCTATTATGAGGCCTGACTTTGAAGTAAGCAAATCTGTTGGTTAGAAAAGTCCAATAATTTGATTGATAGCTACTAGTTATAGCTTACATCTATTGTTTAAAGGTTATAATGTTATGAAAACGATAACACATGCATATATTAAAAGTGAATTGGTTAAGGGAATACTTAGAAAGCTCGTGAGTCAACAATTGGATTAACGGGTACATGGCAAGTCATTTCCATACGTTACAAAATTCATTTGTACGCATTGCAATAGTATAATCAAATGTAAAAGTTTATTCTTTATAAATCCCTTGAAAAATATTATGACAAGTGTTAATAGACCGCTTTGTAGACCTACTTATACGCTGTTTTATCTTGTGTGAGTTTTTTTCTAAACATATATTTAAAATATTTTTTATAAATTGTTGTTTTCAAATTTGGAAAAAACTAGATCCCAAAAACATAATTTTCTTTGTATTTCTTTTCATATATACATGTATCAGTATATGAAAGTAAAATCAGCTTATGATACATGTGCCCTTAGTGATATCATCCTGCCCTTGAACAGTTTATTATCCTTCAATATGTATAGCGTTATATTAACCTTATTGGAAATACAAGTTAAGCGCACTAGCATATTTACTTACAAAATTGCAAAAAAAAATGCGTTTTGTTCTGTGTTTGAGTCAATGTATGCACGACGTTTGCATTTCTTATTTCATTATTCGACTTGTACTAAACTAATTAAGCCATCCTGACGTGTTATGACTAAATAAGCCTTATTGACTATATTTGCTGTTTGTCAGGGTATCAATCTGTTTAGGATAAGATTATGAATGCAATGGATAAATGACATTTATTATCCTTTTTGTCAGGTTCATATTGAGCGTTAATGACAAGTGATAGATCCCGTTGACACTAAACCTGTATCGGAATTCAGATTTTGTTTTTTAGATATATAGACTCTACAACGCGATATGGTATTAGGCTATGGCTCGTACGAAACAGTACGTACCAATACATTAATGCCTCCTCACCTGGGAACTGTTCAAGTATGGGATTGTTCCAAAGAGTTTAGTACAGTAACTGCAAGCAGGCCAATGGTATTCTACTACTTGAAACATATAATACATCATACTACTGTTTCCGAAGGGTAAATCTGATAAACATTTACTAATGTACACGTACTTTCAAATATTATGATGACTCTATTTTCAATAGTGTTAATTGATGGTGACAACATAGTATAATTTCTAAACCAATGTTAACAAACCTGAGTTAATATTCAATAGCACCAATCTAAAGAGCAAATGAAAATCCTAGATTTTATCACGTGGTTTACTTAACACTTGCATCCAAAAGATGAGAATACTGAAAAATAAACAAAAACTTAATTCGAACTTATAATCGATGAAACTAAAAACATTAACTAAAGAAATACACTGAAACTACAGAAACATCATCAAAAAAAGACGAAGAAGACACCTAGATTATCGAAGGGATTGATAAACATGAAAACAAATAGAGGTTTAGAGGTGTGTACCGCCTTGTCAGTGTCCGGGAAACTGAAGGCAAACGTTGGAGGGGCTAGTATCCCGAACTAGAATATAATGCTTTTAAGAAAGGTCAACAACTCTGTAAAGGAAACTTGATAAATAAAATTACTTTATTAGCAACTATCATGCTTAATGAAAATGTACAAAGTTTCATGTAAATCTTTATAGTATTATCGGGGAAATATTTAGGACACATAGTAAACATGTAACGACTGTCTTGCATTCGGATAGGTGTACATGTACAAATTTTCATAATGATAAAACTTACACTTTGGGAGAGGTAGTCGTGTTATTTTTACCAACAAATGTGGGTATAACTACAAAGAATGAAAAAGAAATTACATAGTTAGCAACCACCTTTCATACAGATTTGTAACTTTCATTGAAATCCAAAAGTTCCATTAGAAAAAGAAGTCCCTACTAAGTTGCTACTACAAAGAGGCAGATTCCAAATTAAAGTATAACCCCGTCCCCCAACGACAGAGTACTGGTAGTTTGGATCAAAACACTCTAATTAAAAATGATTATTTCAACAGTTAAGCTGTTTATAGAAAGTGAGATGATGTCAACTGTTCTAGGCTGATACCCTTGCTGGATTTCCAGAGTTCCCGGGGTGCCGTAGTGACAACTAGGACCGCAGCTCGTTAATAATTGACTTTCCATTGCTATCCCGTCGTTAACACTGACCGGGGAGACCGTCCCTGATGCCGGCAGCATGCTTAATGAGTATCAAATCGATATAAAACATATACAAATTGATATTTATTTGCACTCATCTCCTTCAAGCTTTTTCATAGAACCCACATCTATCATTGCCAACAAAACCCATATTTGTCCTCATCTGCTAAATTGAGTGAGAATAATCCCCTCACGGGGAGAATATTTATACCGGACAATCGGCAGCAGCCTTTGATCCGGTCTTACATTATACTCTGTCGAGCTGGATGATGCTTGCCGGTGTAACATTCATTACTTTCAGCACTCCATGCTAATCTGTTGTTATCGGGCCGTAGCTTCCACGCCGAAGAGGGATCATCCTTTGTTTAGCAATGCAAAAGCGTTGAGGTACAAATCAAACAGTCATAATTATAGCCAACAAATATTTACATTTTTTAAAAGGTAGTGTTTTATGGGGGAATGTATCCATGTTACTATTGATTAGGTATAGCGACAGGTATTAAAGGCAAATCTGCTCCAGCGCCTATACAGAAAAGGATTACGGCAAATTGTAGTAGCCCAGTCTGCCGCGTTGTCGCGGTAATGGATACGGGTAATATCATATTAATAACCGATCTGGTATCTGACGGCAGGGTGGTGTTCAGGCCATGTAATGGTTGTACTACTTGATCTGTAGACATGATCCTGGAACAGAGAACATCATTGGCGAGACACAATGTGGGTGAATCAGGAACACATCGACCACAAAAACCAACCGTGCGTAAAGGAACATGCAACATTTACATGTATATAGCTCCAATAGTCAACAAAATGGTAAAATACGAAAAACATGTTTTTCCATCTTTTTTTCTATCGGTTGAAATTCTTTGTAAAAATCATAAATATAAAGATTGACCGATCCGAGGCTATTGCACGGTTTGGATGCTATCAGGTATAATTCCGACTGTTATGTATTATAGTTTTGAATTTAGAAGACTTCACTTTGAGAAAATACCAATAACATATACAGCAGAATTTCTTTTTATGGTGTTTTTTGTCGTTGAAAACACACTTGACTGACGATTAAGCTTTATTTTAGTAATCTCTCTGATGTTGATGGTATTGCTAACGCTCTATCACGTATTCAGGCGAAGGATATACTCTGTAGTTTTGCATAGTTAATAATTAATGAATGTTCATATTCTAATGTCATATATATCATTTAATCTATTTCGATAGTTCCAAATCCGACATATGTTTCCATGTTTGGCTTTATTAGTATAAAACATTATCTGAAACAATCTCTGTGTAGTAACATATTATCTTCAATGATCAAAAGTTTCCTTTCTGCAGCGAAAAAGTTTTCCTTATTGTATAAAAGTAAAAATAACTCACCAAACACTCGTGAATAACACAGGTCTTCTAACTTAGCTCTAACATAGTATATCACGTTACATTTGAACAGTTAAAACTTGTCAATCGACAAGCTGAACGTGCAAAACCCTTAACATATACTTGTGAATAACACAGGTATTTCATACTTAGCCCTTACATAATATCTCAGTTTACATTTGAAGATTTATATCCTGACAATCGACATGTTGCACGTGAAAGGATTCCATACCAATTAAGCATTGTCTCTCAAATTGTGTATTGTTTATTGATTTATTTATCTTTTAAATAAATCTGCAAAAGCTGCTAACGAGTTACAGTTTTGATTGTGTGTTATGACCCTGTCTTAAAGAGCACTATATAAAAATGCATTGTTTTACAAATACTAAAAATGCACTATATACCATTTCTATAATAAAGTCATTTAATTATGGCTAATACATCGTCGACAGACTTTTTCAGGTTATATCGTGTAACCCAAAATAAGACAAGAACAAAATGGATGAATTTGCCTAACGCAATTATTAGGTGCTATATTTGTAATTCTAACTCCTGTTTTGTTTTGTAGAAACTGCTTTGTGTTTATCATGGATATGTAAATAATCAGAAACTTTTAAATCAAATAAAAAGCAAAAAGAATTATTCTTTTGGTAATTATATCTACTGACAAAAAACAACAAAAACAAAAAACAAAAAAAGAAGAAAGAAAGTAAAATCAAAATAAGATTGCTGAACCCAAAGTGTGTTATTATACACCATATGCTGAAATTGTACTATTGTGTAGATAATCGTAATAACATGAACATAGCATTATGACAATGAGAAAATGTAATATACATTTGTATATATAGTACTAAATACTAAAAAAGGTCCCGTTTACTCATATATGTCATTTTCATCATTTGCAGTGAATACATAGCTGCGATTATCAATATAGACTTTTAAATTAGTTTCTATTGTATTCGAGATCCCAAACGTTTCTTTATTCTAGATACACCCAAGCTGAAATAAACACTTCTACACTAGTTTTTTTCAAATTTAATATTAATTAAAACAAATTTATAATTTTATTTCATAGGTCAAGAATGTATGCGAATATTTACAACGGAAATGTTTTCTTTCATGCAATCTGATTTTGGATTCATGTCTATTTCCTTCTGCCATGATATCGTACCTAACCGTTTAATTATGACGTCGTATTAAAGATATTTCTTGAAGCAATGCGGACATCTAAGACATTGTTGTGTTCATCTCATAACTTAATAGTCAACTGAAATGTTGTGTAAAGGCAATACCAGCTTCAAAAAAAAAAAGTTTACTTTAAATTGTATTTAATTTGTATTTGTATTTGTATTTGAAAGCCTGGACTCGTTCATTACAGATACATTGTAAGCTTACCAGGTAATATTTAGCCATACATATCATTTATCGTAAATGTTAGTAAAAACTCAAAATGATATCTGTGTATGAACTCGATGAATGTAATCAGAGACCGTATGTAACACGTTGCTTAGTTAAATGCTCAATCGTGATAATTTAGGTTATCTTCCCTATTCTTGTATTAGTTCAGACTCTTCTCGTACAGATTTTGCTACATTTTCAACTTTTCGGTTACATTACCTGGTAGCAGCAAAATATTAGACACTATTATCCCGCTGTCGTATCATATTACAAAAAGTGTTATAGTTAGATATTAAGTTAACGAATCCAATGAATAGTCTTCCTTTTTAATTTCATACCTTATTAATTACACATGCAAGGGAAGGTCTCATCTTCCTAAATGTTATGAAATAATCTTATTATTCAATACATTGTATTGATACAAGTGTATCTTGTAATTGTATACAAATATGCTGAAACATGCTGCTCCTGCCCTGAGGAGTCTGCTATATGGAGACTGTTGAATAAATCTGTTATTGCCTGATAGACACATGAAATTACAAACATAGACAAATTTTGCTGGTTTCATAGGCTGTGCTGAAATTATTATTCGATTCATGTTTATCTGTAAAAAAAGATACAAAAAAGACAACTCTGAATTGATATAAGGATATACAGGATTGACATAACAATAAAATGCTGAAATGTTTTCGTAAATAACATCATTTCCTTGGATGACATTTCAGGAACCCGTGATTCGATCAACTTGTGGTGTGCTGCTCCTCGAGATCACAAAGGTAGCTCCCACTAGAACACAAATGTAATACACCATTATCCCAATCTGTGGTATTTTACATCTTCATTGTCCTCCTCAACCTTTTGCTGTAAAACCAAATATTTATTCAGCGCTCAGTCCGCAAGTGGAAACATTCACAAAAATGGGATTTTAATTGTTCGACCAAGTGAAAAAATGTATGGGATTTGTGAGTTGCTTTCATTTTAAATAGTTTATTGAGACGGAAAATGTCCGCTTTACCTTCCTTTGAAGTTTCGCTGGAAAATAGCGAGTTTAGTCACCCTCCCTCTTTGTTGTTAGGTTAAATTCCTGCTCACACGATTGACATTTCCCTGGTATTTTCGAGGATAATACTCCATAAATGCACGCACATTAACACACAGAAGAGTTCCAATCTAGGTGTCAATAAAACGTTTTACTACACAGGTGTTACTGCGGAATAAATAAACATTTGTGTGAGGAAGCCTAATGGATTCTGACCTCCACATTCCTCCGATATAAACGGGATTTATAATTAATTAACTTACAAGAGACGAATTACCCTAATAGGGTCAGGAAAAGGTTGAGTATATCGTAGTGAGAAATTACCTGAGTGTATGTCTTTTTAGCTGAATAGCACTCTAAAAGAGGCGTCACTCTCGGATGTTATTGAAGTTTAAAACGTACAAACTCATTAGGAATTGTTATGTGATTGTATATATATAGTGTATCCTCAATCAAACTTTGTTAAGCATGAATTCAGAATTGAGACTAACAATTATTGTCAATGCATTTGTGTTTTTGTACTGGCATTCCTCTCAAACGTGTTATGAGATATTTTGCTCGGTCCAAACGACGATAGAAATAGAGTTTTACAGTTGTACAAGCACAAAACTCTTTTGAAGTTGCGATATATCAACAAGCCAGCATGCACTAGGTATATCTTATTTTATTAAAGTGAAGGAGATTTTATGCACATCAGGTTTACCAATATACAGGAATATTAATTCTAATGTTTTACGTTTTATAATTGTGTACACCATTTTTAGTCTAAGGATGACTTATGCTTAGAATTCTTGTAATTTCATGTGAATTACTTGTTTTGCAATGTCAGGAATTACTGAGATGTTCTAAGCTATAGTAATCATATGTCATTGTACTCGTTCTTTCTGCCAGGTTTGTTAAAAGATATATAAAAAAAAATATACAAGGATATTCTTTATTACAGTTTGATCTTGCAAAATAAAAAATAAAAACATCATTTTTATATTGCATTCTCTTTCTTTCTTGAAGGCTATCATCTTAACTTCTTATAACCCATATCTATTTAATTTAATTCAATTGAAAAAAAATATGGAAATTTATCTTTATGAAATACCCTGCAATGTTTGTGGATGAAATAGTAAATATGTTTTTTAATATTCACTTCTTATTAATAAGATATTTTTGTCTTAAAACAGGAAATAAAAGAGAGAATAAGTGTTTTCGTTTTTACAGTATCACTCGAATACTCCAGGTGTTAAAGGCCAAACCTAATTAGGATTGAATAATCAACATCAGATTCATAGTTATGCAGCGCTTGGAAAGGAAAAAATATTCGGCAACTTTTGGGTGATGTTTTTGTTTTTGTTTTTTTAATGTCTTTTAATTTCAGAGATGATTATATAAACTACAAGAGACTTTAAGAATGTTCACAGTTTGAGTATGCGAGTGTGATAATATCTAGTAATATGCTTTTGTTGATTTTTTTTTATTAACAAACAAATCTTTTTTATATTCCAACTAAGACAAGATTGCTGTTTGTTGTTGTTTTGTTTTGACGAATTCTTAAGACTTTTGTTAATTTTTAAAATAATACTTTACATCACATAATCAAGAGAGAACATAATGAGACGTCACATGCAGCCTATAGATTAGAAATATGATTTTTCAATAAATAAAGGAATTATTGTTAATAAGTTTGAATAAAATACAAATTGCTAATATATGCACGATGACTTCCTGCTACAAACGACTGTGTGTCTTTTGTGTAGCCTTACAACAGGAGTTTTATTGATTAGGGACGAGTCTAATGGTAGGCATGTCTGTATCCTCCAGGTGACATGTACTCTTCTGTAACATTTGTCATACTTATGTCACTCCAGTCTAAACAACAAACAACATAGATAGGTTCCACTAAAACACACTATCTTAAAATCTCATTATTTTGTTCTTAGCAACATGTATATCACAAAATAAATGGAGCATATTTGTCGCCTATATTTGGTTTGGCTTAGATTTCAAGTCAGCGACAACATTAACTTGTATCCTATAGTGTTTTAAAATAAGGGATTACACAGGAATTATGTCATATTGCTTTTATGCAAGTAACATTGTCTTAGCATCTTTAGATCATTAGTAGCCTTATAAGTGAAACTGATCACAATTGAATACAAAAGATTAACTTGATTTATAAATGTAACCTATTTTAAGTTGAGTAGTAAAGGTAAAATTAAGCTTTTATTCTCTTTTGATTTAGAGATTAGAATATTTTGTTTAGATCTTACAACGCGATGAAACATTGGTTAAGCAAAAACTTTTAATTTGATAGATAATTGTCCCCAGAAGCAAACAATCATAAGAGGATATGTGCAAACATTGCGTTAATACTGAAAAAAGGTTAGCCAATCAAGTCTTATTTTTGTAACTATTTCTAACATATCTCATGATTTTAAAAACAAATGCATTGAAAATACATCATTCACAAGTTAATTTCGAGTTTATTATGTAGATAAATCAAGCAGGTTATATATTATCAGTTAAAATAAGGAGCTTGAAAATAAAATCAATGTCGCAGAAGACAAATATTGTTTTGATTGTATTTGGTTAGAAAGATATATTTATTCTAGTTCCATAGAAATAATTATGTGTTTGGCATTGCTAAACAACATAAAACACAGACTGTGTATTCGCCATAAGCAATAAAATTGTATTATTTATGTTTAAAATTCATGACAACTTTGAGATCATTTTGACCGGCTGATGCAATATTTTATAAGATACATTCTACCATGTTTATCGAGAATATACATTGTTTCTAAATGGTGCGTGATCAGTTAGGAAATAGAAAAATGTTTTATGCAAGATCCTCAATTACAATTATAATCTCCAATATTTTTTAATATCTATTTTTGACGTGAGTCACCACAGTTATGCCTCAAATTAAACAAAAGAAGACTAGAAATGCATCCATGTATGAACTAGTCGGTCAGAATAACTGTCTGTAGACTAGGATAGCCTCTGATTTGTAACATTTCACAGATCTACTCAGATCGTTCAGCTATGTCTTTTAGATTTATCGGTTTGCTGACCAAAATTTTAATAAATATTAAGACTATATAAATCCCCAAATGTTACAATAAAACAAAGAATATATTATAGATCTAAGGAGTGTAATGCAAAGAAAATGTAAACAATATCTGTTTTACAACAACTATGAAACAAGTTGTTACAACGTATAAAAATCACTCTTGTTGGCTCAGACGGAACTGGCAGGAGTCTGAACTAAGAAATATTATGGGCTAATTATTTCATTATTACTATCCTTTTTGAAATGCTCATGCATAAAATCATAAAAAAACATTACGTTATGTGACATTTTGAATATAACTTCTTACATATTTACACGTAAATAAGGTGTATTTCTCATTCGGTGCATGTATGGTTCAACCTTTTGTTAGGCAATCCTCTAAAATTGTCCATACAGAACGTATTACTCTTAGCCAGGAAAGTTAGTTCAGTCAGTATTCATATACGTCCTGATTTGTTCCTCCATTGTGAGGACACGGTGTATGTATTTAATGTTTTCTTAATATGATTGAGGTTGTTATTAAAATGTATATCTCCTTAAGTGTTCAGCTACATATCTGTCCCGTATTGTCATTGAAACCGCATCTGTGCATGTAAAATATTGACACTTTCAATTACCGCAACATTGGATGAATTCATTTGAATAAGAAAAGGGTCTGAAGTGAGAGCATGACACGACGTATTGAGAATACAGATACTCTATGTGACAAGCAATTTAAATCAACTCGGACAAAACACTTCAGAAAAAGTCAACAAAAAGTTGAAAAAATTCTACAAAACTGAACCACAAGGCCCAAATCTGTATGCAATTCGCCTACTGAGTCTGTATGATACAGGATTAACCTAAATTGAATTCGACATTTTCAAATGCAGTAAATCTATTTAGTCTGCAACACGCTATTTCTGAACACCATTAAACAGAACTAATCGTTCATAGACAAACTGTAAACATAGAATGCTGGGTGAGACATGTGTTATATAACATTGAGACAAAATGTAACATTTATTTGTTTTGTTTTGCATATTATAATTGAAAAAAAAAATCTATTTTTTATAGACAGAATGCATATGTATTTCATCCTTGATATTTTGTATTGAGATATTTTATTCAGAAATATCTTTAACTGATTACAATTAAGTTCGGATGTTGATAATTGGTGAAGTTGCAATATTTTCAATTAAATCTAAAGTCGTTAGCTTGTGTTTGGTTTATAATCCCCTTTATCATTATCTATTTATATCAGAAATAGTGCGATGCGTCGAAATTTAAGTTTCGATGTTATATTACAAGGTTAGGCAATAGAAGTCAGTTTTCAAAACGAATTTCGAGAATTGCTGATTTTTCTGCGAGACTATATTACTTGATCGCTTGGTTTTTCAGTTTCATAAATTTACTTTGCATTCATTTCGATATTTATTATAGCATTGTTTGAAAACAGTAAGTCAATTAAGTTTATTTTACTTCTGTTTTCCATAAATATTTAATTATAAAGTTGCTTTTTACATTGACATGTATACTGTCGTTACGTATTTCCCCCCAAATATCATGTGTGAATTCTTTATCAAAATCATAATGAGCTTTGAGATATCGCAAGTGAAATATGAATTGTGAAATGAGAAAACAATGCAGATTCAACATAATATATTGACTTGTGATTAGTCCAAGGTATAACAACAGCAACACGAAAGACTTTAGTAAGTATTCTTAAAGTACAACATATCAGACTTTGCAGTGATTAATCTGAATAAGTTAGGTGTGTGTAAAACATTCTATAACCGAGATTGTAAGTTATGATAACAATTATCAATATATTGGAATAGGGATATAAAGTAAAGTACCATCATTTATAATAAACAATAAAATGTTAAAATTTTGCTTCTAAACTGCAAATCAATTTCTTTGAAATATTGAGGCGTGCATGGAATGAAGTATTTACGTTTGTTTTTGTTAAATATTACAATTATTTTATGTTTGCACACGATATACAATGTTTGACATCTTTTAAATAAATTTAAGCGTCAACGTAGCAAAACACGTTTTTCACAGAAAACATCCACCGCTGTATCCGTTAAAATGTTTCTTTTGCCGAGCAGTTAAAACAGTGGTGCATTATTTGAATTGTTTATTACATGTTCTATTTACATGCTTCATAATGCGAAATAAATTGTATTGCCAAGAACGAAAACCAATCTACATCCCACATTTTCCCCTTTACTAGAAATTGGAATTAAAATGTAAGCCACAATGTATGAAATATTACAACAGTTGAAAATAAAACAAATTCAAAAAACGTTTTGTTTTGTTTTGTTTTATTCACGTGATAATATAAGTGAATAATTAGACATAACAGTCATGTCTTACCTGTGCTATAACACCATAGAAAACATGAATTCTTCAATTCAATTGAAAAGAATTAATATCACTTAACTTTTAGCAATTACCAGCGTTCAGGATGAAAACACAGCTCCAATGTTCGGTTCCCTTGCAGTTTGGTTAACTTATGAAATATTACAATAACCATCAAGACGTCTGTTCAATTGACAAGACAAGTCCATGTTCTCTTTTCGATTGTGCCATTTTGATGGAGCGCTCAATGTCTAGTCCCGTTGTTGAAAGATTAAGGGCTGAACGAGCACTAGCTATAACATTCTGTTCGCTTTGGTATGAAAGAGCCGAATACGGCGAAGGTTTGATAGGTAGAGGAACAGCGGGTATTCGGTGGTGGGACAGTGCGTGGTTTGATTTCAGGATAGTTTGATACTCCGCTGCCATTCCATACGAGGAAGCAAGCGATGATAATATCTCTCCAGTTGAGTACGGAGTCACAAAGTTAGAACACGACATCGTACCAGCAAATTGAGTTGCGAACGCTGGCAGAGGGGTGGGTAGAATTGGTTGGGGAAGTACACCACTCGTCTTGTTTTCCGGGGCAATAATATTTTCTATCGTAAAAGGTTGTTTGAATGAGCTCAAATTGCCATGCCCTGTCAGGTGACCATACGGCTGGAATCTCGGTGACTGTTGAGGTGCGTGATTCACAGGAGACAATTGGGTCCTGTCTGCAAAATATGGTGATTCCAAACACTGCCTCAGGGGGTCTAAGAAGGCTCTTTGCATGCTGTTTAGTTTGAATCGCTTTCTCCTTCTCAAAAAACTTCCATTTTCAAACATTTCTCCGCACATTGGATGCAGGGCCCAGTAGCTACCCTTTCCTGGACGGTCCGGTCTTCTCGGAATTTTGATAAAACAGTCATTAAATGACAGATTGTGTCGGAGGGAATTTTGCCATCTTTGAGTATTTTGTCTATAAAACGGAAATCTGTCCATGATGAATTTATAAATGTCATTCAATGGTAGCATTTTCTCCTGTGAAGACTGAATAGCCATAGCGGTAAGTGCTATATAGGAGTACGGAGGTTTCTGTTCATTGTAAGTGTTTCGTCCTGGTCTAGGCATGATGAAGACACTTAATCCTACAAACACATACAGAAAAAAGGGCGAGAAAAAAATACAGCTTACTGAGGCAAAAGACAGTAATTTCTTCTTCACAAGTTTGTTAAGTCCAATGTTTACACTCCTTGATCACTTTCACGACAACTCTTCCCCGGTCCGGTCATTATCAACAGATGATGTGGAAAAATCTTGCTTCTTGTCTTGTAACATCACATGTACCTTCCAGTCATTTGTCAAGCGCAAAACAAATTTCATTCCGTTTACAAACAGTTGATATAAGGCTGAAAAACATCCATTCGCGTGTGTCCTATTATATATCGTTACTAGCATTCGACGTGTCAATCTTCCGGCAGGGGGCGGTATGCATCCTATTTGTATACAAATGATGCTAAACATTCCACGAATGACATTTGGTAAGGGGCTGTCCTTCACTAGAGGTCATGACATGGTGGATTCATCTGAGCAGGACAGGAACATCCCATACACGGCTACAATGGCGAATGGATTTGAAATTACTGAGACATTAATCTCGGCTTCTCGTAAGGTATTAAAGTATTAGGCAGTCGTCCTGCTTGAAAAGACACACGTATGTCTGTCAAAGAAATCGCTTGAAAACGAGAGAGGTCCAAATTTGTCAATACAAGCAATAAACTTAGGGCCTTGATCGATGTGACGCTGTTCTGACAAAGAAAGCGTGAAGTGCCAGCGCTCTAATTAAGAAGTGGCAATTTAATGGACTCTGTCTGGATGCCTTAGGTACCAGTGTTGACGCTAATATGCTTCAACCCCGATATCCGCTAGAAAATCACTTCCGACATTACACATTCATTCCAATAACAAGCTGGCGATTAATTAGCTACTGTATTAATAATAAGGAAAAGAATACCAGCTAATAATGATAGACTTAATCAAATGTATGAATACATATTTTACCTTTAATTCCATTCTAATTTTTATAACGCTTGTTTTCATTTGAATACAGAAAAGAATTGGAATAGTTTTTTCTATACAGGAGACTCCAACTAATTTGAAAAAGTTCTAGAAAACTATAATGTCTTATCATCCAATGTTTTTGATAATGTTATACATTGAAAGTATCCTATTCCATTTCATGAAACAAATATATATGGTAACATAAGCGAACTTCATTTGAATCAAAAACGAAAACAGGGGAAGAAAATTGTAATGGCATAGTATTGCTTGGTTTCGTTTAAATACATTTATCTAGATTTCTGTCGTGTGCAATTTTATATGAAAATAATAAGTTAAACATAATCCTCTGTTAGGCTATCTAAAAATGGCTGGTTTTAAGGTTTCAAAGTCGTGGATGAGTATCTTTATAAAAATATACAAAGCCAGTTGATACCATCAAAAGATTCATACGATGTTAGAAATGATTTCGCAACTAGAAGATCAAGTAATAAACACGCTGTTTACGGGATATAAAACCACGGTATATTGCCGATTGAGATATTAAAATGATTTAGTAATGGTAACGCACTGTGGGAATCAGTATGGGAGGGAGTTATGTCATCATACGGCCGAGCTCGGTCCCATTTAGCTATAACGTAATATCATTTGTACAAAAGGATTGGTGTACTTATACACACAACTATAGAATATATTTATATATCTAAATGCGTTTGAATGGACATTACAAAATCTCAAAAGGTAATACAACAAGACACAGACATTAAATGTGGACCATTTGTTACCGTAGACTGTGCAAGTAAAAAATAACATTGGAAATGTCCTTTAGTTTGTATTATATAAACGTCATTTCTGCATTTCCTTTTGAACAGTTTAAAAATAGAATAAAATCCATTTGTTTTTATTTCACTTTATTTATTATGGAATTTAAAAAAGATGTAACTGTTTTATCAAAAGGATAAGCTAACACTGCCGAATAGAATGGAATACCATGCAATTAGAAGTTTAGTGTTCAAAGCAAAAAAAAAAAAACATAATATTATAATGTTAAAAATAGCATCAAAATGTACACAAAATCGTCTCTTTGGCTTTTTAAAATTATCGTATGGATTTGCATTTTTTCTATTTTTGTTTTGTTTTGTTTTGTATTTTTATAAATGGCTATTATTTAAATTTCAATAAAAAAAAATATTTTAAATTATTAACTAAATATTCTAAGTGGGCCGTAAGACGTCAGCATTACCATCGGTGATTTGTAACATACAATGGCTGAAATTTTGTAGAGTTTTAAACACATCATAAATAGATATTGCAATCAAAATTAAATACCTGTAAGATAACCATTGAAATCATGTTTATCGCTAGCTATGTAGAAATAGCTAATCGCGAAACTATGACATGAAGATACTTCAGGTTTTATTATTAACCGAATAAATAATACCGGGAATTATATTAACTGTATATGTGAAAGCGAAACTGATAACAAATACAATTGTATGCTTATACATATTCTTCCCAGTTGCATGTGGTACAATAGTTTAAGAACTAACAACAAGTATTTTTATAACACTCCTGATAAATATTACCGTAGGGCATTGAAATGTAATCTTCTGTATGGTACAATGTGATAAATA
The DNA here is from genome assembly GCF_002113885.1 of Mizuhopecten yessoensis. NCBI lineage: Eukaryota > Metazoa > Mollusca > Bivalvia > Pectinida > Pectinidae > Mizuhopecten > Mizuhopecten yessoensis. The sequence goes on from NW_018406874.1 coordinate 248,826, forward strand.
TAAATATATTATCCCAGTAGTCAGATCTTCTTTGTGGCTGCTATTCATCAGTTCTCATCCATTAATCAAATCAATGAATTTCAACAAAATAGGTTCCAAACATTTAAGTGCCATTTTAGGCTATGGCAACGTTATGTCATTATGTCGTCCTAGGCGTCGATTTTTTCCCGTCGTTTTTGTTCGGTTCATGCTTTTGGAAAACAAAATGGACATTACAGCGGGTTGATGATGAGTGATGTTTTGCAGAAAATATAAAAATAATTGCCTACCTATTCGTTCTTCTGACGTCTCAAATTGCCCTCGTGTTTTTGTGCGAATGAATATATTTCACACGCTCTTAGGTCCTCGTATAACATATCCATACGAACAATGTGGGAAGTCAGATGAACACATTTGTGTTATTTCCCTATCTATCTATAATGCAATAACTTCACCATTTATATCATATCAATTATACACTAAAGAATACATACAAGCTGGTCAGAATACTATGTGTGGCTGCCACTACTTTATAACAAACAGTAGTACTAATGACAGAATGGTACATATAGGCACCCTGTTCATACTAATAGGAATTATACCTTTATAAAAATGAAAATAAATGAAAGATTACATCCCAAGTATTTTATTCAGTAATCAATTTCGATCAAATTAGTAATATTTATATTTTACATGGTAACCTCCAATTTAAACTTAGTGATTTGATTAATTACCCAGGAAAAAACTTTTCAAACAGAAAAAATGCTATTATGAATAACGTCAATGTTTATAATGAGAGAATCGTAAGCTGATTGGTGGTCTTTGTCTCTGATCTTTATTGTTATTGATGATGTTTTCAATTAAACGAACGTAAAGCTGAATTTCTCACCAATTAGACGCAAAGTAAATTTGGATGAAACCCAACATAACATTGTCACCATGTGTACAGTGTATAGACGCGAACTACTGAATTATTTATACAGAATCATTATCGTATGTGAATAAACGGGCATGCACCGCCGTCGTAAAAACTCTATTTTCTTGACATTATACATTCCTGGTTGCCGATCATTTGAATTTCCTTTTTGCTTGTATGGTCACCTACCATAGGTATAATCGTCGCCCCGCCAAGGTTTTATCCGAGGCCCTAGCGGTGACTGGGCACCGTATTTAAATCTCATTAGTCACTGACTAAATGGTGTGTTAAACTCTGGTAAGCGATTTGGTAGCGCCGATTGGATTTTACCAATGATGCTACATGAAAACGTCTGGATTGCAAAACATTAATTCCTGATACATTGCATGGCACATTTGTCACCAGAGAAAAGAAACACTGTATTTGAAAGGGATTTGTGCAGTGAGCCTTAAATATGTTTCAAATAGACAGGAAGATGAAAAGATTACCATCGAACGTTTTGTCAATAACGTGATCATGAAGATTAATTTGTCCGAGGCGGTCGAATTTACATTACTTACATTGTTATTAACGCCCTATTGAAGTTGCTACATTGTAGGGACGAATGATTATTTACATTGTAGGAAATATATACAATGATGAGGATATCTCAAAACCTAATAACGACATATCTTCATTTTTTGTTAATTGCATATGTATATGACCATATAATAATATTTATGTCCGCGATTATAAATATCACTGATATTCATATTCATCGTCATCGGTAATTAATACTTTGTGTACATGTCCCCTTAATATTTCTGCCATTCTACGAAAATAATTTATGAACTTACTTTCAATATGATTTAATTATTACTATATCTGCTGTCAGTATCGTATATCTAACTTAACGAAACGGACATTGTATAAGTACTAAGCACTTTGTTTTCTAAACATTTTCCTCAGGTTGGTAAGTATGGATTATGAAAATTATTTTTACACAACCAATAAAAATTTCTATGTGACGTTTCGATGACTAGTACGATATGTACACTGTCACCTTCATCAGACAAAATGAACTTTTCATAATCAGTATTTAGTACTTGTTTCCGAATCGTTGCTGGTTATGTATTAAAAGCATAATGTATTGTATATTAACTAACAAATGTATAACAGCTTTACGTATGTATAACTATTTACCAGCTTTATAACAACAGTGCAAAAATAATAATAAATGTCAAAATGTGTATGTTACATAGTAATAATCATAAAAGTAAGTTTTTTGTCAATCTAACCACAGAAAAAAGTAATCCTTTGACATATTGACTCACACATGCTCGTTTCAAAAACATCAAGCAGGTCAAAGAAATGGCTAAGAAATTCATGCGACGAAAACAGCATGCGTCTTCATTTTCGCTTTCAGTGGATGTGTGATAGAATATGTTGAATGCATCTTTAAGGGAGAATGTATGTAAATATACCTATATATCAATATCGCCAAAAAATGCAACATTAGAATACCGAAATGTATGCAAAATATTAAATCGAACTTAAAATCGATCAAATTATTGCAAAATATGAGCAAGTAAAGATTTACATGTATATGATTAAAAAACGTGCAAGAGGAATAAGACCAGATGTTCCAAAAGTGTAAGGGATTTCCTAACTTCTATCAAAATAGAATCATTCAAGTAGATATTGTATCGATTGGCTATTATAGCAATACAGCCAGCTTCAGGCAAAAATAAGAAATGAAGCCTTTTCAGAATATCACTCTCCATGAGAAAGGGGGACACTATATCACTCGTTTCACGTGCACACATACACGGATACTCCAAAAACACATCTGTATAACGCCACCCGTAAAGATGGTATAACAATTTAAAACGACACACAGAGAGATCGAATCCTTCACCCCAAGCCTACAGGCTAGGCGAGGTCCTGAGACATCGATCAGAACGTGTTACTATACTATTTATGTCGTTGAATGTAAAGTGTTTCATTCATTTCGTAAGACAGCATCAGTATCAAAGTTGTCTGCTTACGTACTGATTGATATACGTATAGTTTTCTTTCTTAACATGCCAATTTGACAAGTATGGAAGAGGTGATATTACAAAACTTACGTTATAAGTATTTCAGTTTTAACGCTAATAGCAGAAGGACTGGTGTTATTCTAATATACTGATAGTATAGCTACTGATGTAAAACAGACTTACTAATATTAAAAGTATAAAAGTTGTATGCATTTCTTAAAACGGACATGTTGTAAAACATCTTTAAAGCGGTTTGCTATATTATATCTAAATAGTTAAATTAAGATTATTCTTTCTAAAATATCTATAAATTGCATTCAATCTCAATGTTGATAAGTTTCTTTTGAATAACTATATATTTTAGCATTACTGATTCTATCACGTTTTCGATTTAACATCATTTTTCATTGGTTAATAACCCTACAATATTGTACGATAGACCATACAAGCGAGTGACAGGACTGATTTCATTTGTCGAATTGGAGTACCCGCATTTAAATACAAAAAAGTCTACAATTAACCTCTCGTTCTACTTATACCTGTCAGAATGTCCGCAACGAAGGCAACGTGAAATAGCATTTGTAAATCTGACAAAAGCCTTGTTGTGCCCTGTATGTGTTGGGTGAAGAATTAAAAACCATCATATGTTTTGTATATTTAATCATTCCTTTTTTTTCTTAATACAGTGTATAAATATTGTTTTTCCGGGCCTAAACGAAAAGTTAAGTTTAAAACAATAGAATAATTTTAAAAATGCAGTGTTTAGTGGTTGTTTCCGTTTCTTTATTTAATTCTTTATTTGATAATATCAACTTGTTTATGTGTATGTGTATATTGTAATGTCTATGCTCATACCACTGTCTGTTACTCTGTTGGAGAGGCTATGCCTGGTATCCAATCCGTTTGTCTTTCGAAAATAAAAGTGTTTGTTTAACAAAATATGTTGTATAACATCTAACTTAGAACATTTGAATAATTTATTTTTCTATCATGTATTATATAAAAAGAGCGGCGTGTTATATTATTTCTTAATGGAGACATATCGTGTTTTAAATAGAAATGAATACATTTTGTGTGTTGTATTCACTTAAATAACGACATGTTGTAATACTTTTAAACTGATTTATTGTATTACACCTTAATAGTTATATGTTCTATCAAATCGTGATAGCTTCAATTTGTATTATTATTACAAAACGATATCCTGTCTTTTACGTATTAACCACATGTAATATTTTTTATCAGAAACATTTTGCATTATTTTAGTAGCCGATTTTATATATTGTTTCTTAATATCGATCTGTTACATTATTTTCATATATCTACATATTCACTCTAAATGTGTTGAAGTATTTCTAAATAGCCACATGTATTATTTTCAGTTTACAATATGCTGCATTATCAAAACGTTACATGTTGCAATATTGTTTAAAGCAGAAAGTTAATAATGACATCTTTTACATCTAAATAGCGACTTTATTTAGTTTTCTGATCTCGAACATGTAAAGCAACATTTGCATGCAATCGATAGAATCAAGACTTTAAGATTCATTTAGTTTTGCAGTATTTTTTATTTTAAAGATTACTAGAAAAATTCTAAATAATTTTACATCTTAAAACATTAAATGACTATGTAATCTATAATTGATGTGGATTTTCATGGCGTCTACAAATGTGAGTCATCGACTGAAAATGTCATCTTGTTTAACATGAAAAAAAAAGACATTTAAAATGATGCAAGTTATCATAGTTTAATTTTCAGATATTTTTCTGTCATTTCATAAACTTATTGACTGGTCCCTGAATACACATGTATACATTCAGCAATCCACAATTAATTAACATCAAGGGTTAGTTGTATACTAATGGTAAGATACAAACCAACACAACATTGTTGGTTACTATGTCATTACAACATTCCTACAACATGGAGCTGTGGTGATGACAGCCAAGATGTTGTATCTACTATCTATATTTATATATATAGCCCGACACACAAGGCGGTCAGGCTATATATTTTAATGCACTTTATTTTTCCCTCTATAAAAGATTATTAACAACTTTATGGCATGACACAGACACTTAAAGTAAAAGGAAAGGCAACAAAACATATCCCTCTTAGAAACTAGAATTTCTCTTGATCCTCCATCATTGAATACATTTACAAGCCACTTGCTGTTAATACATCGTCAACATTCGGGATTATTTGTGTAATCAAGACATTGTAATTCACATCGATACAACTAAGGCGCCCAATGGTAAAGTTAATATTTGTTTGCATCCGTATTCCATTGTAATCTCACAGGATCTAATTCAAATAAGAATGCGACACCTCTCTGATCCATTAAAGCCTTAAGGCGAGTCTGAATTTTTCTCGTGTAAACACCATTACAGTATTGAGACAAAATGTCAGGTTCAGAAGAGGCGTCATTATCCCTGACCAGGTCTTTAGTAATCCCAGTAATGATGCACTTCATCTCAAACAAAGGACTCATTCACAATTAAGTTCATGACTAGTTTTGAGTGTGGCCTTATTGGTTGCAGAGCAATATGACATAATATTGATAATTTGGTACTATAGTGCCAAAATAAAGTTGCATTATGAACAAAAAACGGTGTTTGCTGTTGAACAGATCGTGCATTTATGCAATTAACCATAGCATCTAAGCTATGCCACAGCATCAACACACAAGGACAAAATGTAGCTAAACAGCAACACACAAGGACATGAAATACCATAGCATCAACATATAAAACAAATACGTATTTAAACACCAACACGTAAAACGTAGGGCTTATAATACCATATTGTCAACATATAAAACAAATAGGTATTTTAACATCAAAGTTTGAAGGTAAAAATATCACTGTATCAACATACGAGAACAAAATATGGGAAAGCGCCAGTATGCAATTTCAAATATTGCATAGCCAACAAAAAATCTTACCGCAGCGTCAACTGACCAAGACAAGTTCACTTCAGCGGCAATGCACAAAGACAAGTTCAACAAAGTGGCCACACACAAGAACAAAATACTGCACAGCGCAAACACATAAGGACAAAATACACCACAGTGTCAACATCCAAAAGACATTATAGACCAAAGCATCAGCATACAAGAACAGCATCCCAAAGGGGTACCTCAGCAACAATGTAATATACCACACCCTCGGTATACAAGAACTAAATACCCGAACCCCCAAGCAGAAGAAAACACCGTGAACTGAGCTGGCACCAGCATTAAAAGGAAAACATCACGAACCCCAATAGTACGCTTGAGGCTAAGCTGTGTGATCTGACACAGTTCACGTTTCCTCCACTAATGTGGCAACCGCCATTACAACGTTTCCGTCATGTATGTACCTACTTACTAAACTTCGCTACTACAGTGATACAGCACAGCAACTTCTGAGCTTGGGGAACATGAGGAAGGTTCCTTGCTTTTCTTATACCAGATGTCAAGCATTTCTTGGTATGAATATGTTACAAATCGTTTAATCCTTACAGATGTAGGATGTACAGTCTGAAAAGACAACAACAAAAATGAAACGCTACTTGAAAAAAACCTTATTCAAGAACTTATTCATCTCTATATCTGAATGTATTGTCAGGAATGGTGTATATGTTTTAGTGCGGTTTGGTAATTCGCCGGGCTTCCTGTTCAGTCAACTTCAGATAGTTCAGGTAATTTACCTCAAGTTATCTTTACATATACCAGGAGTAGTTTACAGTATCAAACTTTGACACTCAATGTGCAATATGATATGATAAAAAAAAATCCCTCGAAATGCGAAAAAAGGGAAGCATTTATCTGAAATTACTAAAATGTACTAATCCAAACAAAGTTAATATGTTACTGTACCATTAGGCCTTTTACGTCTATTTAGGACTCACCAGTGCTTCTTAAGTTCAAATGAATGAACAGTCCAGGTGTATGGTGGTTTAGAAAATATATAAAATATGACGATAACGGAATTATTGTGATGGAAGCATTGTCTATGTAACCTTGATAACGTTACAAATTCAGAAATGTTTGGCTACGACAGGTCATTTCCACTTACCAATCCTGCCAGAACGACATTTCCTTTTGCAAAGCTGTGTCTAACCTCGAAAACCAGTTAGTCTACCAGCAGTCAACCACCGTTTTACGCCTAATAATCAGTAGAAATACCAAAAATGAAGCTCCTATTTTAAAAATTTGATTGTAGGCGCTGAAAGCCGTCATATGATTTCGATTCATCAGTGGTATTAAAGGTCAAAAGAAAACATTCAATGTCTTAAGCGTTACGAAACATACCTGAAATGCAGCAAAAATCGGAAAGGTGTATATCAGTCATTTATAACATCACGAATCTACAACTACTAGCTACATGTACAACAGATGATTTATGCTTAAACCAGGTTTTTATTTAAATTTTCTTAATTGGTAATACATATTAAAGTCACAATTTTTTTATTAAATGGCACGTGTAAATATAAAAGAAGTTACGAGAAACATAAAATGCGAACAATCTCAGCTTGTGATACGATAAAAAAATATATATGCCATCATTTCACTAGTAATAAAAACAGGTTTTAGCGCAGATATTTACACGTAGACCCAATCAATGCTTCCATCACAATAGCCACCGTACCCTCTCCCTATCCGGCGAGTGAAAGTAACTGTTAATAGGAGCAATGGAATTAAGATCAATTGTAATAATATTGGGATTATAGTTACAGTTAATGGAAGTTGGATGTAGCCTCAGGGTATGGTTTCCGTCCCCTATAAAAGCAATCAAAATTTGTCTCAAAAGACATACGATCAATTTGTTATGTATAAATACATGGCGGGCTCGGCAAGCCATCGTTTCTCAATTTCTGTCAATATTTGGCTTGTTCGGAAATATTTTATTATGCATTTTTACCCCGCTGGATCCATCGATTTGCTATAAGAACGGATACATTTATTGCAATTTTATTCAGATTATCCAATCCGGTGTATTCGTAGTCCATCAGAAAATAGATTGTAATTAATGGATTGGAAGTGAACTTTAAACCAATACGTTGATATGGAAGGACAGAACACGTCGGATTAACCGGAGGAATTATCGGCCGCCATTGTCCAGGAGCGTATCACACTGGTGTTGTTGTATGTTATTGCATAGAGCCCGGAACACGGCCTATGTGAGTTCCGCGTGTTGTTTACCTAGCGTTGTATGGCGGTCTGAAAACATCAATGTCAGGTCATGCTGGAGATGATGCTACATAGCTATGGTTTGCTTTGTGTCGGCAAGGTTCTCTTCACTTCTAGTTAAAGAAAAAATCACAGGAAGGAAACATCTAGGGTCATTATTGACAAAATCTAAATTAATTTAGATTTTTTTTCAAAAGATATTACGACTGGAATTTAATGACATCGTTTCAATTATCGCTTATCATTACTGGGATATAAATAGGAAATTTTCACAGATGCAAATGTCAAATGTACAAACATCTATTGCAGTGTGAAAGGTTTTATTGATATTGCCTAAAAAGCGAAGTCATCCAGCCTATGTAGTGCTTTATATGTTTACAGTAGACTGCATCTGATGAGATTAAACTTTAAATCGTCTAATGCTTGTTCATACGACTAAATATCTGTTCGGGCAGAAGTGGATATAAAAATGCATATAAACCAGTTGGTAGTCCAATATGTTAGAATAGGTTATCACACAAGGTGTTATACGTAACGTGTAAATCATTGATTTGTACACTTCCATAATGACTGGGCCTACAGTCATACATACTTTCGTTTGTATTAGACGTAGGTTATAAAATACAATAAAATTAGCTAAAGGAGTGAAACATTTTAAAGACAACTCAATTCAAATTTATTCAATAACAATCAAATGTTTAAATGCCCATTATGTTTCGATTAAGGCCGTGTCCGTATAGTGATCAATTTTGTCGTTGTGTGTGTACAACACAAGTATAGTTTTCAAATGGACAGACTACGTAGATAGACTCGGACAAGAACTAGAGGTAAATAAGAAGGTTGTCTCCAAAGTTTATTTTCACAAGGATCTGACGTATGATTTGCACGTGTGTCGGTTACAGCATTATGTCAAACAGAATTGTAGTTATAGGACGTGTCAATAACACAAGGATCGAGCCAAACAATATTGTAGTTATAGGACGTGTAAATAACACAAGGATCGAGCCAAACAGTAAAGTAGTTATAAGACGTGTTAATAACCCAAGGATCGAGCCAAACAGTATTGTAGTTATAAGACGTGTTAATAACACAAGGACCGAGCCAAACAGTATTGTAGTTATAAGACGTGTTAATAACACAAGGACCGAGCCAAACAGTATTGTAGTTATAGGACGTGTCAATAACACACGGATCGAGCCAAACAGTAGTGTAGTTAAAGGACGCGTCAAAAACACAATGATCGAGCCAAACAGTATTGTAGTTGTAGGACGTGTAAATAACACAAGTACCGAGCCAAACAGGATTGTAGTTATAGGACGTGTCAATAACACAAGTATCGAGCCAAACAATATTGTAGTTATAGGACGTGTAAATAACACAAGTACCGAGCTAAACAGTATTGTAGTTATAGGACGTGTCAATAACATAAGGATCGAGCCAAACAGTATTGTAGTTATAAGACGTGTTAATAACACAAGGATCGAGCCAAACAGTATTGTAGTTATAGGACGTGTAAATAACACAAGGATCGAGCCAAACAGTAAAGTAGTTATAAGACGTGTTAATAACACAAGGATCGAGCCAAACAGTATTGTAGTTATAAGACGTGTCAATAACACAAGGATCGAGCCAAACAGTATTGTAGTTATAGGACGTGTCAATAACACAAGGATCGAGCCAAACAGTATTGTAGTTATAGGACGTGTCAATAACACAAGGATCGAGCCAAACAGTATTGTAGTTATAGGACGTGTCAATAACACAAGGATCGAGCCAAACAGTATTGTAGTTATAGGACGTGTCAATAACACAAGGATCGAGCCAAACAGTATTGTAGTTATAGGACGTGTCAATAACACAAGGATCGAGCCAAACAGTATTGTAGTTATAGGACGTGTCAATAACACAAGGATCGAGCCAAACAGTATTGTAGTTATAGGACGTGTCAATAACACAAGGATCGAGCCAAACAGTATTGTAGTTATAGGACGTGTCAATAACACAAGGATCGAGCCAAACAGTATTGTAGTTATAGGACGTGTCAATAACACAAGGATCGAGCCAAACAGTATTGTAGTTATAGGACGTGTCAATAACACAAGGATCGAGCCAAACAGTATTGTAGTTATAGGACGTGTCAATAACACAAGGATCGAGCCAAACAGTATTGTAGTTATAGGACGTGTCAATAACACAAGGATCGAGCCAAACAGTATTGTAGTTATAGGACGTGTCAATAACACAAGGATCGAGCCAAACAGTATTGTAGTTATAGGACGTGTCAATAACACAAGGATCGAGCCAAACAGTATTGTAGTTATAGGACGTGTCAATAACACAAGGATCGAGCCAAACAGTATTGTAGTTATAGGACGTGTCAATAACACAAGGATCGAGCCAAACAGTATTGTAGTTATAGGACGTGTCAATAACACAAGGATCGAGCCAAACAGTATTGTAGTTATAGGACGTGTCAATAACACAAGGATCGAGCCAAACAGTATTGTAGTTATAGGACGTGTCAATAACACAAGGATCGAGCCAAACAGTATTGTAGTTATAGGACGTGTCAATAACACAAGGATCGAGCCAAACAGTATTGTAGTTATAGGACGTGTCAATAACACAAGGATCGAGCCAAACAGTATTGTAGTTATAGGACGTGTCAATAACACAAGGATCGAGCCAAACAGTATTGTAGTTATAGGACGTGTCAATAACACAAGGATCGAGCCAAACAGTATTGTAGTTATAGGACGTGTCAATAACACAAGGATCGAGCCAAACAGTATTGTAGTTATAGGACGTGTCAATAACACAAGGATCGAGCCAAACAGTATTGTAGTTATAGGACGTGTCAATAACACAAGGATCGAGCCAAACAGTATTGTAGTTATAGGACGTGTCAATAACACAAGGATCGAGCCAAACAGTATTGTAGTTATAGGACGTGTCAATAACACAAGGATCGAGCCAAACAGTATTGTAGTTATAGGACGTGTCAATAACACAAGGATCGAGCCAAACAGTATTGTAGTTATAGGACGTGTCAATAACACAAGGATCGAGCCAAACAGTATTGTAGTTATAGGACGTGTCAATAACACAAGGATCGAGCCAAACAGTATTGTAGTTATAGGACGTGTCAATAACACAAGGATCGAGCCAAACAGTATTGTAGTTATAGGACGTGTCAATAACACAAGGATCGAGCCAAACAGTATTGTAGTTATAGGACGTGTCAATAACACAAGGATCGAGCCAAACAGTATTGTAGTTATAGGACGTGTCAATAACACAAGGATCGAGCCAAACAGTATTGTAGTTATAGGACGTGTCAATAACACAAGGATCGAGCCAAACAGTATTGTAGTTATAGGACGTGTCAATAACACAAGGATCGAGCCAAACAGTATTGTAGTTATAGGACGTGTCAATAACACAAGGATCGAGCCAAACAGTATTGTAGTTATAGGACGTGTCAATAACACAAGGATCGAGCCAAACAGTATTGTAGTTATAGGACGTGTCAATAACACAAGGATCGAGCCAAACAGTATTGTAGTTATAGGACGTGTCAATAACACAAGGATCGAGCCAAACAGTATTGTAGTTATAGGACGTGTCAATAACACAAGGATCGAGCCAAACAGTATTGTAGTTATAGGACGTGTCAATAACACAAGGATCGAGCCAAACAGTATTGTAGTTATAGGACGTGTCAATAACACAAGGATCGAGCCAAACAGTATTGTAGTTATAGGACGTGTCAATAACACAAGGATCGAGCCAAACAGTATTGTAGTTATAGGACGTGTCAATAACACAAGGATCGAGCCAAACAGTATTGTAGTTATAGGACGTGTCAATAACACAAGGATCGAGCCAAACAGTATTGTAGTTATAGGACGTGTCAATAACACAAGGATCGAGCCAAACAGTATTGTAGTTATAGGACGTGTCAATAACACAAGGATCGAGCCAAACAGTATTGTAGTTATAGGACGTGTCAATAACACAAGGATCGAGCCAAACAGTATTGTAGTTATAGGACGTGTCAATAACACAAGGATCGAGCCAAACAGTATTGTAGTTATAGGACGTGTCAATAACACAAGGATCGAGCCAAACAGTATTGTAGTTATAGGACGTGTCAATAACACAAGGATCGAGCCAAACAGTATTGTAGTTATAGGACGTGTCAATAACACAAGGATCGAGCCAAACAGTATTGTAGTTATAGGACGTGTCAATAACACAAGGATCGAGCCAAACAGTATTGTAGTTATAGGACGTGTCAATAACACAAGGATCGAGCCAAACAGTATTGTAGTTATAGGACGTGTCAATAACACAAGGATCGAGCCAAACAGTATTGTAGTTATAGGACGTGTCAATAACACAAGGATCGAGCCAAACAGTATTGTAGTTATAGGACGTGTCAATAACACAAGGATCGAGCCAAACAGTATTGTAGTTATAGGACGTGTCAATAACACAAGGATCGAGCCAAACAGTATTGTAGTTATAGGACGTGTCAATAACACAAGGATCGAGCCAAACAGTATTGTAGTTATAGGACGTGTCAATAACACAAGGATCGAGCCAAACAGTATTGTAGTTATAGGACGTGTCAATAACACAAGGATCGAGCCAAACAGTATTGTAGTTATAGGACGTGTCAATAACACAAGGATCGAGCCAAACAGTATTGTAGTTATAGGACGTGTCAATAACACAAGGATCGAGCCAAACAGTATTGTAGTTATAGGACGTGTCAATAACACAAGGATCGAGCCAAACAGTATTGTAGTTATAGGACGTGTCAATAACACAAGGATCGAGCCAAACAGTATTGTAGTTATAGGACGTGTCAATAACACAAGGATCGAGCCAAACAGTATTGTAGTTATAGGACGTGTCAATAACACAAGGATCGAGCCAAACAGTATTGTAGTTATAGGACGTGTCAATAACACAAGGATCGAGCCAAACAGTATTGTAGTTATAGGACGTGTCAATAACACAAGGATCGAGCCAAACAGTATTGTAGTTATAGGACGTGTCAATAACACAAGGATCGAGCCAAACAGTATTGTAGTTATAGGACGTGTCAATAACACAAGGACCGAGCATGATAAGTGCGACAGTGGATGGTTCACCAATTATGTCAATACAGATTTTACAAGATATTTAATTCAACAAATGATTCTAAGGGGTCGGACAACAATTGTTTAACAGTAGTCTTCTCCATAATACAACAAAAAATGCTGTGTACCGGAAAAGTTCCCTATAGTTTGAGTTTTGCCTTTTTCGCCCTAGGACGAATATATTGTGACAGTGAATTTTAGCACGCAACATGCAATACATATTAATAATTTAATAGCAAGCAAAGGGCGAATTAACACTGGAAGTGAAGGGCGGTATAAAGTATATATGTACATATGCTTTTTTATAACAATATGATTTGATTAGGTAATTATTCTATTTAACTAATAGAAAATTGTGACTTGGGAAGTGGAGAGGTGAACAGAAGAATACAGTTTGGGTCGGAGAAGGTGAAAGTGGATCAGTCAAACGTATCTGCTTTGATGTTACATATGATACAGTTAATGATGAGTTGAACTTGTACCAATATAACTATACCGCTAATAAATATCGTATACACGACTTTAGTGTCAGATATGTATTAGTTATACCTATGAAATACACCCACAATTAAAAGGGATTACTGGATTTTAATAATTGAGTTCTGTTCCTGCGAAACTGAGAATTCCCAAACAAAAGTAGGTGTAAGTTAAAGACAACATCTACCGAATTCAAATTCGGGAACAGGATACGCCTTTCGTTGGTGACAAGTTGACTCTCGAAGAAAAAGTGAAAGGAATTCTCACATGGATGTCAACAATAACAGATCGAGTTTTCACATTCCTTAACAGATAGTATAAAAGAGAACTGCACCGATGTCTCACCTTAATATGCAAAATAGTCAATTCACGGGCACCAATACTTAAGGAAAAAGGAAAATATTGTACATATGAAGAAGATGTTTTTAAAGAACTTAAGGATGGCAAAGATCGTAATGAATTATCTAAAGAGTTCCAACTGCGAGCAATGGAAGGTATAAAAGAGGAACTAGTAATGATAAGAGAAAGTCCAAAATGAAGAATTCTTTACTCGTTGTTATTTCTTTTGGTGTACTGATTATTTTCACTAACAATAAGCGGAATAATAGAGCAATTATCTAACCGAAATAAAGACACTGCGATCGACGAATCGGTGCAGAATACACAAAGCAAGGGCCGTAATGAACATGTTGATCCTAAAGAGACGCGAGATAAACGCACGAAATCAATTGCTACTGTTCATTGGCAGAATACGCAACATCAACAACCTAGTGAGGAGGCAGGGAAATGTACATACGAATTCCGTGGTGTTCGTCGTAGACCTAGAAGCAAAAGGCTCATAATGTCGCGTATTACTGCAGATGCCACTGCAGATGAAGTTGTGAGCTCTGTAAGGACATACGCAGCGGAAAGAGGAGTTAACGTCACTATGATGCGTATTATTAAGTTCTGGGACACAGACTTTCCTACTTACACAGCACGCATAAATGTTTGCGAAGATAATTTCGCAACGGCAACCGATCCGTACTTCTGGCCGGACGGCGTTCTTGTACGCGAGTGGGAGGATCGTGGCGATAATCGGTACAAAAATCGCGGGGGTGAACGGGAAGATAACTACGGTAGTCGTTCCAACAGTCCATACTCGTGGTGAATAACTCTGTGTTGATGCTCTCGTTCTTACTATTTTTTGTCGTGAAGCTTCTTACGTGGAACACTCGAGGGGTAATGTACGGCACCCCTTTACTAGGCGAGATTCTTCGCGATACGGACATTGCTGTTATAACGGAACATTGGTTACCGCCAGAACAGCTTAATTTTCTGAACAGTATTGACTGTAGTTTTGACTCATTTGGACGGAGTGATTCACGCATTCCTATAGAGTTGGAACTGAGGACGCATCCGAGAGGGTTTGGTGGAATTGCGATTCTTTGGAAGAAATACCTGAATATATCGCCCCTGATGAACGAAGGGAATGATCGTATAATAGGGGTCTCAGTACAACTGGTGGACAAGTCGTTTATGTATGTCTTCGGGGTATTGATGCCGTCGACTAATCTATCTATGACTCTGTACCGAGAAACGTTACAAGCACTGTCTGATTTATATCAACGGTATAGCGAACAAGGTACCGTTATTATTCTTGGCGACTTTAATGGACGTATATCGGAACGGTTTGGTAAAAAGAATCGCTACGAGGCAAACGACAGAGGTAAACTCCTTGAGACTCTTATTATTGAAAACTATCTCATCTCTGTCAATTCACAACAGTGGTCGAAAGGAGGTGATGTGACTTATGTATCGTGGGANCGCCAGAAGAGTGTTTAAATAATCAGAAGTTGCATGTACATTATTATGCATTTTATATAAAAGTTTGCGTTTTCTTCGTTTTCTTCGTTTTCTTCTATTGGAAAGAGTTTCTAGACCATTTTCAAAATATAAAGCATCTATACTTGCATATGAAGATTACCCTGTGATAATACAGGCAGCCATTCAACAATTCACATACATATTGCATTGAGTTAAAAGTTAAACCTAAGTGCTAATGATGATCAGTAATAGTTTAAAAACGTCCATCAAAAATAAAATCTGAATCTTCCTCAATCTTGTTAGAATCTAAAATGAACAGTACATCATGCAGTTTTATCTTGGTTAAATGTCATCAGCCATTTTTTGCCATATGATAAGAGACTCGATATCTCTATTTAACGTTGTTTGAATGTAATACATGACGATGATGGTTTTAGTCAATGTGTATCACCTGCCAAGAGACGGTTAGAAGTTTTTAAAACAATGACAATATCATTGATTTAATTAAAAACAAAAGCAGTCTAAGCTTTGAGCCCCGAGGAACTCCTTCTTCGATTAAACCTAACCTCCAGAATTAGAATGGTGTAAAAAGACATTCCGATATCTCTGAGAGAAATAATTTTCTAACCACAGACAAAATTCACCGGGAATTCCATGGGATTTACCTTCGCCATCAAACCTTGATGTCAAAACTCCTCAGTGAAGACTTTGCCGAGATTAAGTGTGTGGACTAGAACACAAATACCAACAAAGGACATATCAAGTCGGCAATGTATGTGAGAGTCAGCTATAATTAGGTCGTCGGTAGAAACCTGGTCATCCACACGAGCTTTGGTAAATATACAGTGTCATATTCACTGGCTATGTCTTCAATGTAGTCTTTATACCTGCCACTTCTAACTCGAAAGCTCGGTAGTATCGGGTATCGGGCTAGGATTGGACTCCAGTATCGGGCTAGGATTGGAGTCAGGTATCGGGCTAGGATTGGACTCAAGTATCGGGCTAGGATTGGACTCCAGTATCGGGCTAGGATTGGACTCAGGTATCGGACTAGGATTGGACTCACGTTTCGGGCTAGGATTGGACTCAATGTTCATATGCTTCAATAATAATGGGAGTAAAATTAATGTAAGCTTAAAACGTTTAAGTGATTAATTTATCATACAAATAACAGCAACTCAAGTCGCTACCCTGTAAGCAAGACTTTTAACTAAAAGAGAACTAAAGGAATGATTCCATTAAACATTCATCGTAGACATTGCAATAAAAGACAACGATCGCTATTATACGATATCCATTATTAAATGCGTAGCAGATGGAGTTGAAGAAACGGCGATCTGGTATCTTACAAGGACAAGCTAAAGACACAACCCAGCAAAAGAGTTCCCTAACTTGTGTCAATAGAGAGAACCAAGCAAAAATAACCTTCACAAAGGCCAGGAACAATACGGAAATACAAGTACAAATCACAGGACAACCCAGATAAAAGAAGGACATTTGAATGGAGACAGGGCAGATAAGGGATTGGTTTTGATGTTCTATCTATAAAGGTTTAACACTTCTGTCGCTATTTTCACAACTTCACTGTTCAAAATAAAGTGATGAAAATGATTAAATGGATTTATTTAAAATGCGAGTAACCAGGATATATTACAATAAGCAGGATGATAAATTATAATAAAATAAAGGTTAAAAACCCGATATCGTCACAGAAGCACAGTTTGAACTCCATACCTGTTAGGCAGTTACAATCACAAATCAAAAAGCACAAGAGAAAAAAAAGACGTTTTTTGTATCGTTGGTTATGTGAGAACTTTTGATTTTTTCACAGACAAAATAATAGAGGAAAACTACTCATTACAAAATTATGGCATATCTTAATTTATTTCTTCTGATGTTTTAGTAGTGCAACTTCAACATGCACATAAACACACACTAAATAAAAAAGAAAGAAAGTACAATGACGCCAACATCCACACAATGAAAACATAAGATGCAGTGTCAACATGTACACAATACCAAAATATCTCTCAGCGTCAACATGTACACAATACCAAAATATGTCTCAGTGTCAACAAGCACACAATACCAAAATATCTCTCAGCGTCAACATCCACACAATACCAAAATATCTCTCAGCGTCAACATGTACACAACACCAAAATATGTCTCAGTGTCAACATCCACACAATACCAAAATATCTCTCAGCGTCAACATGTACTCAATACCAAAATATGTCTCAGTGTCAACATCCACACAATACCAAAATATCTCTCAATGTCAACATGCACACTATACTAAAATATCTCTCAGCGTCAACATGCACACAATACCAAAATATCTCTCAATGTCAACATGCACACTATACTAAAATATCTCTCAGCGTCACCATGTACACAACACCAAAATATCTCTCAATGTCAACATGCACACAATACCAAAATATCCCTCAGCGTCAACATGTACACAACACCAAACTATCTATCAATGTCAACATGCACACAATACCAAAATATGTCTCAGTGTCAACATGCACACAATACCAAAATATCCCTCAGCGTCAACATGCACACAATATCAAAATATCTCTCAGCGTCAACATGTACACAATACCAAAATATCTCTCAGCGTCAACGTATACACAATACCAAAATATCTCTCAGCGTCAACATATACACAATACAAAATATATCTCCGCGTCAATATGCACACAACAACAAAATATATCTCCGCGTCAACATGCACACCATACAAAATATCTCTCAGCATGGACGTGCACACAATTCCAAAATTTCTCTCAGCGTCAATATGTACACAACACCAAAATATCTCTCAGTGTCAATATGCACGCAATACCAAAATATCTCTCAGCGTGGACGTGCACACAAGACCAAATATACCACAGCGTCAATGGTAAAACAACACAATAAAACAAAATCTGAATTCAAAATTTGATATGACATAATTGTAAAACCATATACTAAATATTTCAAAGTTTCAAAACGAATGCTGGCTTGTTATCTAGATCATGAAACTCGAGTAGGTTAATTTTTAAATTGTATAAAGACAATAAACAACATAGATTTCTATATATAATCTAAGGATCACACTGAAGTAAAATATGGTTGCTGATAAAATATTCCATGAAACTCGTAACTTCAACGAATAAGTCCCTCTCAAGGCCGAGGAATGGAGAAACCTTTGAATGAAGCCGAACTGGATACGGACAAATTATATGTAGATCATTAATTAAACAAAGTCCAAGACTCAGAACATGTTATATCTAAGATCATAACGCCTCTCGTATCCTCCAGAGCCTTAAGAAAAATAGACAGTTTACCATTTCCATGATTCCGGGGCAGGTTTGGGGAAATATAGGCCTGCTGCATCATAGTACATGGAATAGTAAGAAACCGTGATTTATTTGTTACATCAGACTTTAACAAATATGTTCTTTTACGACTTTTTTTCGTTGATGTATCCCTGGGAACCCGTCTTCATCCGACCATAGCTGTCGAGAGGACTATAACCCGCTATAGGACTACCCGCTATAGGACTATAACCCGCTATAGGACTATAACCCACTATAGGACTATAACCCCCTATAGGACTATAACCCGCTAAAGGACTATAACCCGCTATAGGACTACCCGCTATAGGACTATAACCCCCTATAGGACTATAACCCGCTATAGGACTATAACCCCCTATAGGACTATAACCCACTATAGGACTATAACCCCCTATAGGACTATAACCCGCTATAGGACTATAACCCGCTATAGGACTATAACCCACTATAGGACTATAACCCCCTATAGGACTATAACCCGCTAAAGGACTATAACCCGCTATAGGACTACCCGCTATAGGACTATAACCCCCTATAGGACTATAACCCGCTATAGGACTATAACCCCCTATATGACTATAACCCACTATAGGACTATAACCCCCTATAGGACTATAACCCCCTATAGGACTATAACCCGCTATAGGACTATAACCCACTATAGGACTATAACCCACTATAGGACTATAACCCCCTATAGGACTATAACCCGCTATAGGACTATAACCCGCTATATGACTATAACCCACTATAGGACTATAACCCCCTATAGGACTATAACCCCCTATAGGACTATAACCCGCTATAGGACTATAACCCACTATAGGACTATAACCCACTATAGGACTATAACCCCCTATAGGACTATAACCCGCTATAGGACTATAACCCGCTATAGGACTATAACCCACTATAGGACTATAACCCCCTATAGGACTATAACCCGCTAAAGGACTATAACCCGCTATAGGACTANGTATAATAAAGGATTATAACCCCCTATATAGGAATTAACCCCCTATAGGACTATAACCCGCTATAGGACTATAACCCCCTATAGGACTATAACCCGATATAGGACTATAACCCGCTAAAGGATTATAACCCCCTATATAGGACTATAACCTCGCGTGGCCATTTATGGAATATTATGGAACATTCTATAAATGGCCATATGAGATGCAATCACTAGTATATCAGTGTGGGGAATTGAGAATGATGTCGAAATATCGGAAAGTCGCACTGTAGGCATGGTTTAAAGGAGTACCTAGAAGAGAGTCAACTGTTCGTACATTTTTATTAATATGCTCTACATCATGGCTACATATGGTCGACTAATCCAATGACACATGTGCACTGAAAGGGGGATCTAATTTCAGAGGTATACGTCTAATGAGCTGTTTATGCAAATTATTTACCGTTCTCCTAAATAACCCTTTGCTAGACATTTGTATAGAGCATAATACCTTTACAGATGCACCGGGTGATTTTCGTCATGCATTAAGTACCACTGACGCTATTTTTGCTTTAAATTCGATAATATCAGAGAATTTAAGCACTTAGATATGTTATTGTTGTTTGTTGATTTTTCGTAAAGCTTTTCACTACGACGATGGAATAAGCCTGTGGAACAAGTTAGCTTTGGGGTACAAGGTAAAATGCGAAGGACTATTAGTCACTTAAAAACACATTCATATTATTTATCAAATCATTCCAGGATTGGACTTGAAGGAATTGTTTCATCAAACTTCGTTCCTGTGTCTTTATGTGAACTATTTTGAGTATCAATAGATATGCTTCAAGTAACATGTTTGCCCCCTCTCTCTCTCTCTCTCTCTCTCTCTCTCTCTCCAAATAGTACCATAAGGACGTTGATATTAACACTGTTGTTTATTTATTTGTCACATATTTCGACAAAGATGCAATTTATGCTTGGCACTCCCGGTGTATTTATCAACAAGCAGCTATTGAATCTCGAGCATAAAAAAAAGTTTCTTTCCATTAAAAAAGCTGTGTTCGGTGTCATGATCTAGTTCTGACTTGACCGTGTACATTTACCATACGTTACAATTTGGATAATTGTTTAAATTCATGCAATTGTCTTTTATCCTCATGTTTCAATGATATAAAACATGAAACTGATCGATTCAATCCTCAATCTCATTGTGTGACTTTCACTAAACGTTGATCATCCTAACCACGGACTTAGATAATCTAATTCCGTGTCCTAACTAAGTTTTGGAGAGGAGTGGTTTAGATCATCTAATTCCGTGTCCTAACTAAGTTTTGGAGAGGAGTGGATAATCCTCTTTTATGTATTATCAATATTGTTTCCATTTATTTTACAGCGTATAGAAATCAGGCCTTGCGAACTGATATTATGATCTTTAGAAATCCAGTACATGTGATCATTATGAACAAGATTTACGCGTAATTATATGTGTCGCCTGTCCCGCTTTGTCAACATAATAAGCATTTGACATAGTACATAAGGAAACGGACCTAAACGCAAAATCATAACATTAATTTTTTTTTGAAAGTCCAGAAATTTCAGGTTTTTATCCGAAAAAATGCAGAAACCCATGAAATGTTTTTAGAGTAGTAGGCTCTAATACCCATGATACATGTATGATTGAGGTTTGGTTGGTGTAGCTCTTATACTCTGTCAGAAAGAGCCTAATATGCAAGAGCTAAACGCAAAACCTTAACGTTGAGTTTTTTCTAAGTCCAGAAGTTTGAGGTTTTTAGCCAAAAAAAACAGAAATCGTTGAAATGCTAGTAAAGAGTGTAATGCATTCAGCTATACATCCCATGATACACCTATGACCCAAGTTTGGTTGCTCTAGCATTTATACTTTGTCAGAAACAGCCTAATATGTAAGAGCTAAACGCAAAACCTTAACGTTGAGTTTTTTTCTAAGTCCAAAAATTTGAGAAATTATTGAAATGTTTTTAGTGCAGAAGGCTCCACTACCCAAGCTTCATCTATGATCGAGGTTTTGTTGGTGTAGCTTTGTCAGAAACAGAGCTAAACGCAAAACCTTAACATTGTTGACGCCGCCGCCGTCGGAAAAGCAACGCCTATGTGTCTTTCCGACATCCGTCGTAGGCGACACAAAAACGGGGTACATCAAATAACTACTATACTATCGAACTTACACCGAAGCAGTTTTGTTCAAATATACCCCGTTTGCGACTATCCGCCCAGGAACTTTGAAACTGGGAAGATATACAAAGTGAAGTCTGCTATTACGATTATTGAAATTGATGTCTCCGCCAAATCAGATGACAGGCGACTACATTGGACTTTTGAATCTCGACCTATCAGATGGCCGGTAACTACGTACTCTAGGAACCGCTAGGTTTGGACTTTGATCTGTGTGGAATTTAAAAACGAAGTTAAAAGTAACATTCTGGATTTTTTCTAAGAATACAAGCACATGGGCTCGGATTCGGAATACTTTCGGTTAGTAATAACCCTATACACACCATCACTTCAACAATCTATTGAGTATAGCAATATTTTCCGATGCGTTGTAAAGCACAACGAATAAAGAATAAACACAAGTATGGGGCAAAACCTGAGCATTTCGCGTTGTCTAAAAAGCGTTCTCGAACATTGATACAAGAGAGACAACTCTTTTGACAAAATCTGACAAACACAACTTCTGTCGTTTCAGTCTCAAATTTTCCCCGACCATGTTTTCTGCACACACAACTTAATAGGGGGACTTTTGTTGAACCTGTTCTTTAGTGACATTTAATCTTGACCTTTGTTTCAGGAGGTTCTTAGAATGTTCTCTGGTAATTCATCCTCGATATCCAGGGGTTACGCTCACTTTCGTTCTCTGCACCCCTGGAATGTCATAGCAAAATTGAAGGCACGAGGATAGCTGTTTGATTGGTGTCAGGTAAATAAAAACTGACCAATCGCTAGGCTGATACCTGTCCTTTAATGTTACAAAGGAGAGACGCCCGACTTCAAAACCTGTCAATTTTTACCGTTACGTGACCGCGAGATTCTTTTGATGTACATCAAAGGATGGAACTAGTCTTCTTGTATTATCAACAAAGTGGCGCACACTGAGCCTTCAATTTTGCTATGACATATTCCACGGGTGTAGAGAGCGAAAGTGAGCGCAACTTACCCCTGAATATCGAGGATGCTGGTAATTATTATGGGTGAAACCGTGAATAATTTATCCTTATCCACAATATCAATGCTATTAATTATTTTATTTAGTTGTACAACGTCTGCTCGTTTCATCCGGAACTGAAGGCCAGGCAATCCTACAGATTTAAGGCACCCACTGTAGGACAAGCTAGTTATGCCCTGTACTCTTTTGTTGGCTCTTCTCTGGACATTTTCAGTCATTAATCTATACTGTGCTAGCAAAGGATTCCATAGATATATAAATCATATTTCGTATGTGGTATAATGAGAAATTTGTACAAACATAGGAACATCTCCTTATTGATAAGGAAGAACGTTTTGAATATCAGTCCTGGTATTCTGTTGGCTGCAAAACAGATACACACATGTTGACCAACTTTTTTTTCCACAGAGTTGTATAAATTTAACCATAGTATGCACGAGACAGAAAATAATGAAAACGTTTTTTATAACAAATGAAAACAAGAGGCCCATGGGCCTTAGCGGTCACCCAAGTTCTGATATATTTATGCAGAGAGTTGATTTTTGTTTTTAAAACATGACAGAAATATTATTCAAAGAGACAAAAAAACAACAAAAAAAACACCTTAATCAATATCTAGCATACAGATTTAAGACTGAAAAGTATTTGAAACTAGCAGCTCTGATTCTAAACAAGAAAAATGAAGACATTTTAGCACACTGACTCCTTTAGGCCCCACCCTACTGCACTTGGGGGTAGACTGGCTCAAATTTTTCGAAGTATCAAACTGCCAACTAAGGGTTATAATTCCAATCAAGTTATCAACATGTAATATCCAATGTATCATTTGCCAATATAAACCATAATACCCCTCCCCCCCCTTTCCTAAGGGTAAACGTGAGACCACAGGGTCATAAAATTCACAATTTTGGTAGAGCACCTTAAAACCCTCCAATCTATGAAGAGTATTTGATTCTACCATATCTGGGTATTGAGAAGAAGATTTTGAAATTTCAGTCAATTTGACCAGTTTTGGCCCCATCCATTAGCCCCTGGTGGTCAGTCAGGGCTGATATGTGCATAACATCAAGTTGCTATCCAATACTGATAATGCTAACCAAGTTTGAAATAATTCAAATGGAAATTAAATAAATGTTGGTCCAAAATGTGATTTCCCTATATAAACTATAGTAAAGTTTACCCCCTCCCCAGGGAGAAACGGGAGACCCCAGGGTCATGAAATTTACAATTTTGATAAAAGCGCTTAAGACCCTTCCATCTATGAAGAGTATTTGATTCTACCATATCTGGATCTTGAGAAGAAGGTTTTTGAAATTTTAGTCAATTTGACCCTTTTTGGCCGCCCACCTCAGGCCCTTGGGGGCTGGGGACCATATAATTCACAAGTTTGGTTTGCCTTTGGCCATGGAAGGTTTCTGCAAAATTTCATTGAAATTGGTTCATGGGTTTTTGAGAAGGCGAAAATGTAAATTGTTAACGGACGCACGACGCAAGACAAAAGGCGATAGAATAGGTCATTTGAGACTTTGTCTCAGGCGACCTATAGCCATGACTCCTCATGCTAAGGGCATAAGACCTAATTTCAGTATTTTTGTGGTACACATCTTTGACTTCCAAGAAAAAAGGAAATAGCAAGGAAGTTCAAATCTGACCCAGTCATACACAGATATACACAAGCCATTCGGATTAATGTCTCGCCTATTCCACCGCTTTGACCATCAATGCACATATCAGAGAAACTAACTTAAATGCCAAAAGTTATGTTGATGGAGATGCTGACAAAGTCGATGGACCATGAAAAGTAGGGCGCATCCAGCATTTAATGCATTGGTTGAGATGTACTACCTAAGATGCATTTATGGTCCAAGTTTGGTTCGTTTAGCACTTATACTTTCAAGAGAAACTACATTGTAACTTAAAACGCAAAAACTTAATGTTGACGCCATCGCCGGAAAAGCAACACCTAAGTCTCGCTTCCACTTCGTGGCACCGACAAAAAATCGAATATATTAATGGGGTTATCATTATAATGTGTTTGCCTCTTTAGTACTTTCAGATTTTTATTCAACAATGATAAAACTCCTTAACAATCTAATTATTCTAAAATGCTAGCAAGACGATTGTTATCAAACAATAGACAAAGCATACCCCATCTCATATAGGAATTGTTATCTTGAAACTTTTGAGGCATTCAAAATCTACGAGGTCACCGTAGCCCTAGATCGATTCCAAGACATGCGTCTCTAAAATTCTTTAATGTATACAATTCATCATTTCGTATGTTGCACAGATGGTAAGACACATTTTTTTCCCCGTCATTAAGATGTCAATGGCCAAGTGACATGAAGGGACCTGACATGAGGTCAAAGTTGAACATATTCTTTACTACAAGCTTACAGAGATAATATAACCCAAGCATATCCTTCTACGCAGACTTTCATCAAACTGTCTAGTCAATAAAGTTTGAACCAGAAACACCAAAAAACATTTAAAACCTTTAATCATAAATTGTAAACACATTTTTATAACTTTACAAACTTGTTTCTGATTCTGAATGGTGCTGTTAAGTTCACTTGTAATTCTGTCCAATGTCTACTGCCATACATCAAATGTCACTCTTTAAAAGAAAGATTCCTATTTCTCCCTAGATCACCAGGTGAGTTTCCTACAAAGAAAAGAAAGGTTATCCATAATTAATTGTTCAGTGGAACATTGTCCATATAAAACCTATTTTTACTGCTACCAGTTCACATTTTACGGCTAACCATTTCAAAAACTTTGAAAATAATATCATTATTTAAATATTTTTATAAGCATGAAGTAAACATATTCCAAAATAATTGGGGTCTGCTGCAATTTAGTGAGGTTAATTACAGGCTAATGATCTTATCCTGTCAAACCTACTTAGCAAACACGTAATCTGGATTCACAGTGGCCAGTTCAGGCTCTGTATATCCCATTTCCTTCAGGGAACTGATGTTCAGCTCTGCAAGTGTCGGCTCTATCTCCTGAGAAATGTAATCCCATAGCGACTTGTCGGCTATACACTTGTACTGAAATCCAAAAGAAACTAGTTATTTCAAAATTCAATACATGAATGTCTAAATAACACTCAATTTCAAATCGGACGTTTCTGTGGTAAATATTGTATTGAAACATACTGAAATTTTAATAAGTATATGCAGCATATAATAGAATAAACAAAAGATCCAAGAGGATATAAGTCTGTATTGGTCCTACATAAGTCTGATCTTTCCTCTTTTTCATCCAATGGACTGAATTATATCAAGTCAATACATCTTTTGGTAAATTTTGAGCAAAACTTAATACTGCTGTGTTTGGCATTGTCATTTCAAAGTGACGATTCTTGTTTGACCTATTGACTACATGTACATTAATTATCTAAGGTGTAAGATGATATTTTTTTTTAATTCCTGGTAGGTCTGATCAAGTTGCATGAATTTTCATAGCCCTATGAATGCATTTCTTTCTGGTGGAGTTTATAGAGGGACATGCAGTTGAAATGTGAATAAAGAACTTGGTTACATGCTTAAATAGAAAACCAAATACAATTATAGCAATACCTCATAATAATAAACTTAATCGTTTAGCAAAGCCTATCTTCCATGAGATTCTCAAAAAAAATATGCAAGCTGAAGAGAATATCCAGTAATGGACCATCAGTTAAGACAGAATACAGAAACAGACACCAGTTTTGAAATTAACTTTTGATAAAGATTATAATTTATCAATTAAACAAGTGACTGCGATAAATTATAATCTTGACTCAATCACTGCTTACACCCAGCATGTCCAAACACTTCTTACAATATCCTAACACTGTAGGAATGTAACATATTATTGAAAGTCATGCTTCTACATACAAAATGTACAGTAGTTTTAATGCATGAGATTCCTGAAAATTAGTGGGGTAATTTTTATTACTATGCTTCAAAATGATATTACATATATATGGATGACTTTAAAATTGAAAATCCTGTGACTGGAAATTAAATGGAAGAATCTGACAGAATACAGAAATATGATTAAGTATTTTAGTATCAATAAAACAGAATATTATATCCTTAATCACAAATTAAAAAGTCACACAATAGTACATACCCTGACTGATTCCATAAACCTAATTGCTAAACTGTGGTCACTGACTCGACGACATGCTTCCAGCCCAGCAATAACAGTGGATGGCAATGGAACCCTGTCTTCTTGCTACAAGCATAGTTATATAACTGATAAACAAATGGTTATATACAAGCTAGTCATCAACATACAATTGTTTCATTCGGGGAGCCTTCATCAATAAACCTCAATTTTTATAAATATATATTTTGTAGTTTTACAGCGTCACATTCTGGGATAACAATTGTGTTTCTATTTCAGGCTGACCAAAATGGATGTCAGGCACCTGCTCAACATGTACCAGACTGCCTGGTGATCATGTCAATTATGAGACTCTGTCCAATTCCTCCATAAATCTGGTTAACTTATCATCCAAGTCAGGGTTCAACCTTAACACTAGTCTTCTAGCCCAAGACTAGCTAGTAGAATTCCGCAAGGACTACAGCATCAGCTAACCTAATTGGTCCTTTGGATCTGTACAAAATGTTTATCACAATATCATTTTATAGATAAATTATAAATAAGAAGATAAAGGTCGAAATTTTTCATAAACTTTTTATGTCTCCTTCTGGAGATGTTTGCTCAAAGAAATCTTGCGTTACCAGGAGGAGTATCAAGTAATCTATTTACTAGCTATAGTCTTGTGGAATACTGGGGTGTCACAATACGCCAAGAGTGTATCACAATATATTGCTACATATCCCGATATATTGGGGAATTGTCAAAGGATGAGTTCAAATTTATAATAAGTTGTTGTCAGAATGTTATCAAACTTAATCATATACAATATGGATTACATAGATTTAAGAACTTTGTCAAACCAACCATCAATTACAAAATTGAAACTATTAAAAGCCTGCTTAATGCTTATTGGCATACCCGTTAGAATTTGAAGTAATTTGCAAAGTTAAAACACAAAGCAGATGTACATAAAAATATGCTTTTGAAAATATTGCGATACAGAAAAATGTCATCTCTGTATTGTGGTACGATACACCCGTGTATTGAGATATTGGCAGATATACCTGTTTTACGATATATTGTGACAGCCCTATGGACTATCAAGTCAACAAGAGGCCCAATGGGCCTGTATCGCTCACCTGGTATTAATCTCACACTTGTAACCTTAAAAGTGATCTAAAATAAAGTTACAGGCAAAAAATATCAGTATTTATTATTAAAAGTCATTCAAAAGAACCTGTTAAAAGATCTGAAAACATTCTAACCCTGTGCCCCTGAAATTTGAACAAGGTCATTATGTTGAACAAACTTTATAGCCCTTCATCTCAGGATGCAACTTGCAAAATATCACCACCCTATCCTTTTGTTTATTGAAATTAGGTCATTTCAATGTTTATACATATTTGACCAAATGGGACCTTTAAAGTGTATCAAGGTCATTCAAATGAAAAAGCTTTATAGCCCTTCATCAAAGCATACTAACTGGCTAAGTGTCAACATTCTGGGCCTCACGGTTATCCAGAAGAAGTCTTTTAAAGATTTTAACATATTTGACCCCTGTGACCTTGAATATAATTCAAGGTGATCTATTTGAACAAACTTGGTAGCCTTTCATCCTGGCATGCAACTGGCCAAATATCAACATCCTGTGCCTTTTGGTTATTAAGAAGTCTTTCAAATATTTTGAACATATTTAATCCCTGTGACCTTGAATAAATGTGAAGGTCATTCATTTGAACAAACTTGGTAGCTCTTCATCCCATCATGTTCCGGGTCAAATATCATCATTCTAAGCCTTTCGGTTATTCAGATGTTGTTTAAAGATATTGGACATTTTGACCCTTGTGACCTTGAATATGGGAGAATGTCATTCATTTGAACAAACTTGGTAGCCCATCATCCCTGCATGCTACTGACCAAACATATCGCCATACTTGGGCCTTTTGGTTATTAATATTAACGCCGGACGGACGCCGCACCATGGCATAAGCTCACTAGGCCCTTCGGACCCAGTGAGCTAAAAATGGTAGCATCTTATCCTGCAAGTATTGTCTATTATTTGGTTACCGTATCTACTAGAGACTACTTAACTAGAAACTTCAAAAATAATCAAAATATAATATACAGTTCTTACATGCATTATGTTGATGACATCTTCAACATCCCAAATGTCTGTAGCAAATTTAAATTGTCTGACATATCCCAATTCCACAGCATCCTCAGGATCCATGTTGGCTACTTCCCCTGATGCTGTAGCTATCTTTTCAGCTACAATCTTCCTATCAGTCTCACTGGCGACATTGGTGCAATAGCAAGAAGCTGCAAACAATAATGAAAAATAAAAGGATTGTGACTGATTTTCAACAAAGGTGGCAATTTCTTTTTATGTTGTATAATTTATTAGAGTTACATTAACATGCTCGCAACATCTATAAGATAATGTGAAACAGGGATTTGAAAAATAAAGAGGTTGGTCAGGTAGAAATAATAATAGTTTTTAACTCTTTCACCCCTAGCTATGTAACTTTAGTAAACTCTTCCATGCATTGATAGGGATGAGTCTACTATGGTCTACAGTGGTGAAAGGGTTAAAGGATGTACAGACGACAGATGTTTTTTAACAGTTCAAAATGACCCACCCAGGTGTTTTAAGATGCACCTGCCCAAAGTTGACACTTAATGGTCCAAGATTAAAAAAAAAAAATCAGCAAAAGTATCATTAAATATTAAATAAAGACTTAATGCATAAAGCAGTATATATATATATATATATGTGCCAAACTTTTAAAACCACTACAGGACATTCGGACAGGTAAAGAAATCTCGGACAATCTTTCCTTTTCAGTTTTCATGAAATATTTTAACTTTTAAATAATAAATTACAGGTGATGGATTTATTTTATTTAATATGTGTGATTATTGTTTAGTTTTAAATTTCTTAAATCCGAGTCGGGATCTGTCTGCCTATTAGTCACGCCATTGCATCTTCCTCTTTGATAAACAGAGACGTTTTTAAGGCAACCATGATGATGTCCCTCACTTGTTACTAGTAAATACAATTATTAAAAAAAAGTCAATCCTTTATTTATCTCTTTTACCTATTTGAACTGAAATTTCAGTTATTTTCACCAGGCTTAAATTTTTAAAAATCGTCTGAATTGATAGAAAGACTGCTTGTAATCTACCGGCAATTTCTTCAAAACGACAAATAAAGTTTGTTTTCATGATCTTTTTCAATTGCCCTCCAACCAAATTTACTGACCTCGCTCGGGCCATTGGACATTGGATATTTGCGCCCTGTAGGTCAGGTATGGGTGTAACAAATCAACAAGCTGTTTTTATCCGGACCAAAGAGGGAAAATACCAACTTCGTTTTGAAGATTTCTGGACCACATCTTTTTGTTGATTGACCTACAGAAATGGCATTTGCTCAGGTGGGAAATTTTGAACAAATGAAAACTTAAGCAGATGCTGGTTATAAAAAGGGCAGATTTGGATCAATAAATAATCTGTTTATGTTGTAACATAGTCAATTTTTGTTATCAGCCTCTCAAAACTCTCCAATACCAATCAGTGTCAGATAATTCCACGTTTTCATATAGTAGTGCGCTCTAGATCTGGCCCCACACCAGACATCTATCTGTCAAAAAAGATGTCTAAGTCTGGTTTCAGGGCCACAGAATGCTCAGGTTAAAACTTTCACTGCTACCACTGGGGTACTGTCGTTTCGGTACTTCAAAAATAAGATGTTTCAGTACTTTTTGCAAGTCGTTTCGGTACCTGTATTTAAGTTGTTTCGGTACTTCGTTTCGAAAAGACTTTCAGAAGTACCGAAATGACTTCCATAAGTACTGAAACGACTTGGTACCGAAACGACTAGAATTCTTACCACTTACAAATCCTACTCATATAAGGTGACAGTACCCAAATCGGATCACCAAACGATCATTTTATTAAATCATTGAAAATTCTGAGGAGCAATTATATTCATTTATGATTGTATCAAAGGAAGAATATCGATGGGTGTTCTAACAAACGAAATTAGCACCTGGGGCTCACTTGAAATATTTATAGAACGCTCCGAAATCACCAATCAGCATCTCTGGTTTTTGCAAATGTCAGGACCCAAATCGGAACAAAGCTTGAATTTTGCAGTATCTGACGCTTCAAATGATTTTTTTTGTCAGCATATTAAAATTGTATGATGACCATTTTTTAAATCAAAACACTGACATTTGAGTTTGAATTACGTTTTCTTGTCATATTACTAGAACATAAAAACTAATCATCTGTACATAGGTGTTTGAAATTCTGACTGTGAATTGAGATAAAAATCATATAAAAAATAAGGGTATTACTATATAATTTTTTATATAGTAATACCCTTATTTTTTTTATATGATTTTTATCTCAATTCACAGTCAGAATTTCAAACACCTATGATCTGTAAACAAAAAACGGTATTAAATAATCATTGTCATAACTGATTTGTTGACACAATTTTTTTATTTATAAGTATTTTTTGCAAAAAGGGATCCGATTTGGGTACTGCCACCTCGCCCCTGCCACCTTAGTCTTATTTACTTTATAACTAAATTTGCAGTACATTAATTACCAATACTGGACTATGGTCACGTAGACCACATACGACTTGTCAAGATCCAACAACAATCAAGTCAAAGTAAATTTACATTAATGTCAAAGTGTCGATTTCTCGCGCTGAAGTTATAGTATGTGTACAGTAGGGCAGCTTATTAGATCAATTAGACCTGAGCAACATGCATCTGATGGCAAAGAGATGTTTGACACTGGAAATGACATGGCGATCGGAAGTGGCCATGGGAACACTCAACTTGTCTTTACACAGACGAGCAAAATTGAGAAGAAAACTTGTTTTGTATTACCAGCAGGGTTTATTCTCCTGGGCTGTACCGTCTGTCGAAGTGCGGGAAGGACGGCCCTGGTCAACCTGTGTGATAACTGCCTCAACATCTTTTCTGACCGGTGCGACCTTGCAGATTTTTGCTGTTTACCCACGATGCACCAGCAATCTAGGTCAACCAGTGTATTTAAAGTAATGCGGTTTGAGGCGAATGTTTTAAGCGCCTCTCTGATGAAGATATGTAGGGGATCAATAGTTGAAGCCGACCCGCGCCCGTACTCGACCAAACACTCAAAATTGAATACATGTCCTTGAAATAAGTAAGCCCTTTTCGTTATTATTTTTTGCAACTGTAAACTTTTAGGTTTTAACTCATTGAATAAAAAGTTTCCATTTTAATTTTAATTTTCCGTAATCGTTGTGTAAAAGATGAGAAGGGAGGAGGTATCTAGGCCTAGTGTGTTATTTAAAACTTTGCGCCTCCTGTCCCCGTTCTCCTTCCCTGTTTTTCTAAAAAAAAAAAAATGCACCTGCCACATCTAAACACTTTAATTGCCATTATAAACGAATTGAATATATCAAGTTGTACAGGGTCTTTGGAACTACAATATCTATGAACTTACTAGCCATTTTTCTGTTTCAGCCTATATCTATATATATATATTTTTATTATTTTGTTGACCCACGGACATAGATAACACCGTAGTTGACCAGATTTTTATTACTTATAATTATAGACACAGAATCACCCTGCTGAAAGAAAATAAACAATAATCAAGTAATGCACAAGGTAAAAAGTTGATATAGACCACGGTATTTATTAGATTAAACATCTCAGTACGGTCCATTTGGAAGTACAACAATGTCAAACATGTTTCTAGTTTAAAGCAGAGACGTTATATGTACATTTTCGTTTCAACAAATTTTATTGGACAAAACATTGCACAATTGGATAAGACAACAGGCTTAGCCTATATAAGTCTTCTCCTATCCGGTATTAATTGACAAGAAGCATAAATTTAGTACATGGATCAACGAGACACACTCATATACACTTACAACCATACCATAGCACACATACACCCTCACATACACATAATAAATAAGCATTCACAAACACATACACACACACTCACACACACACACACACGCAAGCCCTTACTCAAAATTTAAGATATACATATAAAGTGGACAAAAGAAGAAATTATGTTCAGCATTTTCACAAGATGCGCCACAAGAGCAAGATGGATCAACTATCAAGTGATCATTACATTTATCAAAATTTAAATTGCTAGCATTATTACGTAATTGACACAATACAATATTTAGTTTTCTTGGATTACAGGTGATGAAAGTTTCAGAAATGGTCCTGGTAGGTGTTTGAATTTTATTAATTTTCTTTTTGAAAGAATTGATAGTCCGAGAAGAAGTGATTGAATGATCGAGATTGTTCCATAGGCGCATGACATCAGGAAATAAACTACAGTTGTAGATACAAGTTCTAGAATGCGGAATGTTAAAAAATCTATTTGTGGTGATTGACTTGTATATTAATATAAGGTCCAAGGATGTCAAATAAATAATCAGGTGTTAAGTGGTTGAGGATTTTAAACATTAAGACAAGTTTATGCTTATTCCGTCGATCTTTTAATTTTTCAAAATCTATTTCATATTATAATTTTTGATGAGATGTACCACTTCTAAGACCAGTTATAATTTTCATTGCTTCATTTGAACGGATTCCAGTAGTTTTTCTTCTCCAATATTACAATTACCCCAGACAGAAGAGGCATATTCTAAAGTAGGACGAATGAAGGAGAGATATAGTAATTCTAAAGATTTCCTATCAATTTTATGTTTTAGCATACGTAGAATATTTAATCTTTTACATGATTTATCATAAATATATTTAACATGATCACCCCAAGAACCATTAGTATTAAATACTTCGCCAAGATGTTTATNTGTAAACAAAAAACGGTATTAAATAATCATTGTTATAACTGATTTGTTGACACATTTTTTTTATTTATAAGTATTTTTTGCAAAAAGGGATCTGATTTGGGTACTGCCACCTCGCCCCTGCCGCCTTAGTCTTATTTACTTTATAACTAAATTTGCAGTACATTAATTACCAACACTGGACTATGGTCACGTAGACCACATACGACTTGTCAAGATCCAACAACAATCAAGTCAAAGTAAATTTACATTAATGTCAAAGTGTCGATTTCTCGCGCTGAAGTTATAGTATGTGTACAGTAGGGCAGCTTATTAGATCAATTAGACCTGAGCAACATGCATCTGATGGCAAAGAGATGTTTGACACTGGAAATGACATGGCGATCGGAAGTGGCCATGGGAACACTCAACTTGTCTTTACACAGACGAGCAAAATTGAGAAGAAAACTTGTTTTTGTATTACCAGCAGGGTTTATTCTCCTGGGCTGTACCGTCTGTCGAAGTGCGGGAAGGACGGCCCTGGTCAACCTGTGTGATAACTGCCTCAACATCTTTTCTGACCGGTGCGACCTTGCAGATTTTTGCTGTTTACCCACGATGCACCAGCAATCTAGGTCAACCAGTGTATTTAAAGTAATGCGGTTTGAGGCGAATGTTTTAAGCGCCTCTCTGATGAAGATATGTAGGGGATCAATAGTTGAAGCCGACCCGCGCCCGTACTCGACCAAACACTCAAAATTGAATACATGTCCTTGAAATAAGTAAGCCCTTTTCGTTATTATTTTTTGCAACTGTAAACTTTTAGGTTTTAACTCATTGAATAAAAAGTTTCCATTTTAATTTTCCTTTTCCGTAATCGTTGTGTAAAAGATGAGAAGGGAGGAGGTATCTAGGCCTAGTGTGTTATTTAAAACTTTGCGCCTCCTGTCCCCGTTCTCCTTCCCTGTTTTTCTAAAAAAAAAAAATGCACCTGCCACACATAAACACTTTAATTGCCATTATAAACGAATTGAATATATCAAGTTGTACAGGGTCTTTGGAACTACAATATCTATGAACTTACTAGCCATTTTTCTGTTTCAGCCTATATCTATATATATATATTTTTATTATTTTGTTAACCCACGGACATAGATAACACCGTAGTTGACCAGATTTTTATTACTTATAATTATAGACACAGAATCACCCTGCTGAAAGAAAATAAACAATAATCAAGTAATGCACAAGGTAAAAAGTTGATATAGACCACGGTATTTATTAGATTAAACATCTCAGTACGGTCCATTTGGAAGTACAACAATGTCAAACATGTTTCTAGTTTAAAGCAGAGACGTTATATGTACATTTTGGTTTCAACAAATTTTATTAGACAAAACATTGCACAATTGGATAAGACAACAGGCTTAGCCTATATAAGTCTTCTCCTATCCGGTATTAATTGACAAGAAGCATAAATTTAGTACATGGATCAACGAGACACACTCATATACACTTACAACCATACCATAGCACACATACACCCTCACATACAAATGTACACCCTCACATACACATAATAAATAAGCATTCACAAACACATACACACACACTCACACACACACACACACACACACACACGCAAGCCCTTACTCAAAATTTAAGATATACATATAAAGTGGACATAAGAAGAAATTATGTTCAGCATTTTCACAAGATGCGCCACAAGAGCAAGATGGATCAACTATCAAGTGATCATTACATTTATCAAAATTTAAATTGCTAGCATTATTACGTAATTGACACAATACAATATTTAGTTTTCTTGGATTACAGGTGATGAAAGTTTCAGAAATGGTCCTGGTAGGTGTTTGAATTTTATTAATTTTCTTTTTGAAAGAATTGATAGTCCGAGAAGAAGTGATTGAATGATCGAGATTGTTCCATATGCGCATGACATCAGGAAATAAACTACAGTTGTAGATACAAGTTCTAGAATGCGGAATGTTAAAAAATCTATTTGTGGTGATTGACTTGTATATTAATATAAGGTCCAAGGATGTCAAATAAATAATCAGGTGTTAAGTGGTTGAGGATTTTAAACATTAAGACAAGTTTATGCTTATTCCGTCGATCTTTTAATTTTTCAAAATCTATTTCATATTATAATTTTTGATGAGATGTACCACTTCTAAGACCAGTTATAATTTTCATTGCTTCATTTGAACGGATTCCAGTAGTTTTTCTTCTCCAATATTACAATTACCCCAGACAGAAGAGGCATATTCTAAAGTAGGACGAATGAAGGAGAGATATAGTAATTCTAAAGATTTCCTATCAATTTTATGTTTTAGCATACGTAGAATATTTAATCTTTTACATGATTTATCATAAATATATTTAACATGATCACCCCAAGAACCATTAGTATTAAATACTTCGCCAAGATGTTTATGAGATTTATTTTCATGAATTATCTGATTGTCAAATATAAGTAATGGATGCTGTCTATTTTTCTTGGTTACAGTTAATGCAATAGTTTTTTGAGGATTAAAATTGATTTTCCAGAGTTTTGCCCAATTATTAATGGATTCAAGATCATCATTAAGTTCTTCTGCTGGAGAAATTACATCTTTATCAACAATATTATAAAGAGACGTATCATCAACAAAAAGTTTTACATTAGTGTTAATTTCATGAGTAATATCTTTTATGAATATAAGAAATAAAAAGGGACCAAGAACAGATCCTTGTGGTGCACCAGCAGAAATTGATTTGAAATTAGAAGCATAACCTTCAAAAATAACACGTTGTTTTCTATCGGATAAGTAACTTTCAAACCGTTATATGTACATGTAAGTCTCTGTTTAAAGGTATGACTTTTTAACGACTTCAATTCTTTAAAATATTGATAAAAAAAAAACACTATAACGATCCACATGATCAGAGCGGATTTGGAAAGTTATTCTATAATGACAATTTGTTAGAACATTGATTTTCACAGGTGACGGTGCGTGTTTCCGGAACAGTTAGAGAAAAGATTATCGGTGTTTTTTGGAATATACGGTACTACAAGTGACTTCAGGTACATTTGTAAAGATTTTTCTCGAGCGAGTCATAAACATCTTGTTTTCAAAATTTGGTGAATCCCATAACTATGGGATAAATGAGTCCTCAAAAAGGTTAACGAGTTCCACAAGAAAAGTCACAGGGCCCGTATTCATGACACCGTTCTCGTGCTCAAGCACGCATGGATTCTGTGGTCAAACCAACTTTCTTGTTACTCGCTTAATCATGTCAAAGGATCAAAAAGTCAAATGTACACATTGAATACAGTATTCAGGATTAACTCCCTTCAATTTGTTTACCAAATTATTGACAAAACACGACTTGTTTATCAATTCATGACCAGAACAAGAAATCATATATAAACACAAATCCATGCTTGAGCATGAGATTCAAATATATGCGTCACAAAATACTGAAACCGTCACAGCATAATCCAGTAACTCTACTGTTTAAAACCAAACTAGTTCTAGCAGATCTTTATTTTTTTTATAAAGATGTATATCCATTTTATAACAGATTTATTTGAAGTGTAATAATAGAATATTCCCCTACCTTAAGGATGTAACGGAGAAATCTCCTACCCGAGGGGTGATATTCATTTTTTTTTTTTATTTCTTTTGTTTTTGAAGATTTTTTAACAGTATATAATACATTTATAATCAATTTTTTCCATACACATACTCATTCCATTTCTAGTCAGTAGCAAAAATTCAACACTATTTTAAAGATACATTTTTTTATGTTCTATGCATATAATTGTGATGTGTACTGTTTTTAAGACAGAAAAGAATGAGAGATAGAACAATTAAAGGAAGAATAGGATCAACATAGAGAAAGAGAACTTGAATAAGAGGGAGAAGGGGTACATGATGACATGACAAGGGACTTTGATATATTTATTAAAAGAAATAACTCGTTCATGAGTATAAAGTCTCTCATTATTGTTATTTTTATTATAATGTAATATTAATATTAATATTGCCAGGGACTTTGACCAGTTTTTGTATCAACTTTATTACATGCACATATATATTGTAAACATTTGTAGAATATAGATATCACTATAGAGGATATAATAATATGGCATTGATAGTAAATCATACCAAGATTCACCCAACTTGAGACTGAATCATAGTATATGATTCTGAACCATGTTCAGGCAAAGTACACCACATTCCAGACATAGATTCTTGTATAAAAAAAAAGTAAAATGTAGAAAAATAACCTGAGAAAATTTTCAATAAGGACAAGTCATAATAGCAGGACATGCCAAGTTTTGTTGAGAGCAAAATCAAGCAAGACTAAAGCAACGAGATAACAAAGGGCAATAACTCTTACAGAAAAAACACAACTTCCTATTATATTCTTAAAGTTTACCAAGTTAAGATATCAGTTACAATATAAGAAGTGATCACCAGGCAAACAAGTCTATGCAGAGGACAGACATGGAAATCATATATCTCTTAAAATTTTGAACAGAGAATGAAACATCTACGTATTTCTGTATTTTATGCAGAGACCAGTAATCTTTTTTTTTTCCATTCATTCTTAAAGATGGTAAGATAACTTTCCCCTTTACCAGTAGCTATGTATTTTTGTGTGTGATATGTTTCTTTATTACATACTTACTAATAAATACGTTTTTTTTTGTATAGGCGATACGACACAATTGCTCTAACCCATATCAGCCCTCGCCGTATCACCCCCCAAACCCCGTATCAGCCCCCGCCGTATCACACCCCAAAACCCGTATCAGCCCGCAAAACCCATATCACACCCCTTTCGGGAAAAAAATCGTTTTTCAATATTTCAAAAATTAAAATAAATCACAAGATAGTAGTTTTTATTAGTAAGTATGTAATAAACAGAATAAAACACGCCTTTTTCCATATCACACCCAGTATCAACCCTGGACCAATATCAGTTTTTCAAAGCTGATAAAGACAGGCTCTTTTCCTGGCATCTTATGTTATACAAATATTGCTTCATAACTAAAAAAAATAGGTTATCAACATTGTTTTTTCCCTCATAAAATCCAAAGATAAAAGACTCTTTGTTGAAAGTAAAGGGAATGAATAATAAATGTAACAAAAATTCAAAATTTGTCAAAAACAACTGTACTTTTTCACATTCCCATAATGCATGAACTATCGTTTCATTCTCAGTATTACAACGACTGCAGAATGGACTATCGACTGGGCCTATTTTATAAAGATATGTAGTCTAAGTTGAAGCCATTGTAATTTTGTATTTTTACAAATTTTGAATGGTGTTAGGTATATTTTCCTCCATATTTGTTCGTCAAAATCAAACATTGGGGTGGTATTCTTGATTGTCTTATATAACTAACAGAGGCTTTGCCGAGGGTAAGACATTCGAGAATATCATCCGGAGGGTTGCAGATTTCTAGGTGGGGGATGATTGTTTTTCTCCCATCCTGTTTCACTCACAAATCCGCCGACAAGCAGTGATTGCGTGAAAAATAAGCGTTGATTACATGTTTTTCCAGAAAATCGAGAGCTGTCTTTTATGGCCTGCTACTGTTGACGTGACGTCAATAAATTGATGACATGACGTCATACTGCTACTGTTGACGTGACGTCAATACATTGATGACATGACATCATACTATTGCTATGACTTAGACCGCACCAGTCTGCACGAGGCTATCTCCTCTAAGAGGATGACTTATAGAATCCTCCCCTACCTTGAGGGTGTGACAGAGAAATCTCCAACCCGAGGGGTGATGTTTTTTGGTTGTCTAACACGGTCAGCTGCATTGAAATACTCAGGAGTTTATTCTATAATTTACCGGTTATTCCATACAATGGAACATTTCTATAGTCACTCGGGATGTTTTCAATGGATTGACCAGTATCTTACACACGTCTGTGGTCAGGAACGGAAAGATTCAACCGACTTAATGATCGAGTTCACTTCCTTTTTAAATTGTCAGAAAACTATCAAAGATGGCCCCAAAGTTCGTGGGGGAAAATGGCACTGCCTTTGCGACACAACCAACTTTAAACTTCATGGACTGTAGGTACAAGTTGCTGGTGTTTGGAAGTAAACACAATGATTTCTGTTTTGTGCTGGTTCATTCAGAAAGTGGTGTTCAACAAGTATACTTCTAGTCGAACTGAACAACTTTCCGCCGCCCAGTCTCGATGTTATGATACTATGGTGCAAGTATAAATTTAAAGATTTTTTTTACAAAATGACGGCCGTGGAAACTAATTTGATTTCTGTTTCCGAAAAAATGCTTTGTCAAGATTATGTACTGAACATTTCTGTGAAGTTCATTGCAATCTCTTATGCAGAACTTTAAGTTGGTGAATTAAAACCGCGATGTTTCGGAGACATTTGACGCTATATGGTGATATATTGACCTGCACATAGTAAGCATTATCAATAGTACACACGTACCAACGGAAAACAGAAACTGTGCGTACATTAAAATACAATATACAAAGTAATCATGATTTTTTTTCGTCGTGAAACTTGACACGAATTTCATGCGTACATTCCTTAACAACCTTTACGGATGAATACGTTTTGTACACGTGCCTTCTTTTGTCTTGTGCGCGTACCGAATATCACATTTTCGCTGCTAGCATGTATGTTTTACAATCTTTATCACTTCTGTAACTTACTTTTGTATAACTCTTTAGATCAACGAAACACAGAAAAAAAAATCATATTTATTCCTGGTGAGCGCGTTTGAATGAAAATGTCTGCAACTAAGCGGTTGTAATGACTCAAGTTTGTGTTCCCCAAATTGTTGTTGCTAACCCCTTTGGTGTTTTTCATGCCGTATGGAGATGTTTCCGACAGGCGTGTGATGTCCACGTGTGACGTCATTACGTCAGTACAATTACATCCGGGTTGTATATTGCAGCTTTGATGGTGAGAAACATTCCTTATATGTATGTTTCTGTCTGAAAAAAATATCAAAAAGAAATCTTGAGACTAACATTTGTTGAGGTTCGTCTATCATTTTGATCTGTCCTTTGTTTTTTACCTGATATAAAGGTAATAAATAACTGTATAGATATCATCACATTAACACCTGACAAACTTTACCGCTAACTAACTTAAAACTCCCGTCAAGTTATAACAGTTTGTAACACATATAGTACACATGCAGTTAAATAATATCCAGCCTCAATAAGAAAGACACATTCCAATTATATTACAAAATCGCTATTTATTTATAAAATCTGTCTAACATTCCAGGCACATGACATTGCGATGGTTATACAGCATCCATAAACACGTGATTGGTTAGATCACCTTTAAACAACACATACCAATGCCACAAGGAGCAAAGGTTATCTAACCCTAATCATGTCACACGTTGAACAAATATTTTATTGGAGAAGGTGCGTTAATAGTGCTGTAATAACCTATTTCTAATCATAATACTGTAAGTTGTGGTAAGATACAGAAAAATGATAGTAGTCACCATGGTACACTAGAGTGTACAAAACACGATAGTAGTCACCATGGTACACTAGAACGTACAATACACGATAGTAGTCACCATGGTACACCAGAGTGTACAAAACACGATAGTAGTCACCATCGTACACTAGAGTGTACAATACACGATAGTAGTCACCATGGTACACCAGAGTGTACAAAACACGATAGTAGTCACCATGGTACACTAGAACGTACAATACACGATAGTAGTCACCATGGTACACTAGGGT
Source organism: Mizuhopecten yessoensis (assembly GCF_002113885.1). Classification (NCBI taxonomy): domain Eukaryota; kingdom Metazoa; phylum Mollusca; class Bivalvia; order Pectinida; family Pectinidae; genus Mizuhopecten; species Mizuhopecten yessoensis. Next base: position 290,564 of record NW_018406874.1, read on the forward strand.
GTACAATACACAATATTAGTCACCATGGTACACTAGAGTGTACAATAAATGATAGTAGTCACCATGGTACACTAGAGTGTACAAAACACGATAGTAGTCACCATGGTACACTAGAGTGTACAATACAAGATGGTAGTCACCATGGTACACTAGAGTGTACAATACATGATAGTAGTCACTATGGTACACTAGAGCATACAATACACGATAGTAGTCACCATGGTACACTAGAGTGTACAATACACAATATTAGTCACCATGGTACACTAGAGTGTACAATACAAGATAGTAGTCACTATGGTACACTAGAGCGTACAATACACGATAGTAGTCACCATGGTACACTAGAGTGTACAAAACACGATAGTAGTCACCATGGTACACTAGAGTGTACAATACACGATAGTAGTCACCATGGTACACTAGAGTGTACAATACACGATAGTAGTCACCATGGTACACTAGAGTGTACAATACACGATAGTAGTCACCATGGTACACTAGAGTGTACAATACACGATAGTAGTCACCATGGTACACTAGAGTGTACAATACACGATAGTAGTCACCATGGTACACTAGAGTGTACAATACACGATAGTAGTCACCATGGTACACTAGAGTGTACAATACACGATAGTAGTCACCATGGTACACTAGAGTGTACAATACACGATAGTAGTCACCATGGTACACTAGAGTGTACAATACACGATAGTAGTCACCATGGTACACTAGAGTGTACAATACACGATAGTAGTCACCATGGTACACTAGAGTGTACAATACACGATAGTAGTCACCATGGTACACTAGAGTGTACAATACACGATAGTAGTCACCATGGTACACTAGAGTGTACAATACACGATAGTAGTCACCATGGTACACTAGAGTGTACAATACACGATAGTAGTCACCATGGTACACTAGAGTGTACAATACACGATAGTAGTCACCATGGTACACTAGAGTGTACAATACACGATAGTAGTCACCATGGTACACTAGAGTGTACAATACACGATAGTAGTCACCATGGTACACTAGAGTGTACAATACACGATAGTAGTCACCATGGTACACTAGAGTGTACAATACACGATAGTAGTCACCATGGTACACTAGAGTGTACAATACACGATAGTAGTCACCATGGTACACTAGAGTGTACAATACACGATAGTAGTCACCATGGTACACTAGAGTGTACAATACACGATAGTAGTCACCATGGTACACTAGAGTGTACAATACACGATAGTAGTCACCATGGTACACTAGAGTGTACAATACACGATAGTAGTCACCATGGTACACTAGAGCGTACAATACACGATAGTAGTCACCATGGTACACTAGAGTGCACAATACACGATAGTAGTCACCATGCTACACTAGAGCGTACAATACACGATAGTAGTCACCATGCTACACTAGAGTGCACAATACACGATAGTAGTCACCATGGTACACTAGAGCGTACAATACACGATAGTAGTCACCATGGTACACTAGAGTGCACAATACACGATAGTAGTCACCATGCTACACTAGAGCGTACAATACACGATAGTAGTCACCATGCTACACTAGAGTGCACAATACACGATAGTAGTCACCATGGTACACTAGAGGGCACAATACACGATAGTAGTCACCATGCTACACTAGATAGCACAATACACGATAGTAGTCACCATGGTACACTAGAGTGTACAATACACGATATTAGTCACCATGGTTACGATATAGCGTACAATACACGATAGTAGTCACCATGGTACACTAGAGTGTACAATACACGATATTAGTCACCATGGTTACACTAACCAAGTACACTTACATGTGTGTCGTCACAATATACATATATAAATGTATAGCACATGTACATGATAATATTTAGTGTTACACCATACGATGTAGGGTACATACATGTACAGAACACAAAAATATTAAAGCAAAAATAAAGATGTCAGCTTACATTGGTAACAGTAGCAGGAGAAGAGGTTGCAAATTTAGTGCCAAAGCAACTAGACTAGATAGTGTTATACTGTCTTAAAATGCCCATTATGCAGAGTACCAAATAAACACATAAAACTTTGTTCAGGATAAGTATTAGTGTTATACAATCCTTATTACAGTGGTATTTGTAATAAAACATATTAAAGGAACAGCACATGATGAGTTTTTAGTCCTCACTTCAGTAATTAAGGAGCAAATTAAGAACGCTGAGCAACCTTCCCCAGTATTTCAGTTATAGCATGTAAAATCTTTAATAGAGGAAAACATATCTATGTAATATCCATAAAATAACATTTTAAAATAAATATAGAAAAGATTTTGAGTTTGTTGTAAAGAGAAATATTGAATTAAAAGAGAATGACTCGATGGAGGTGAAATGTTTAAATATAAAGTTAAGTATCATAAAAAATATTTGTAACAAATAATATCATAGGTTATCAACAAAACAACATACAAACTGTGGTCAGTTGTTTTGTAAACATTCAACATTCTCAACAGCAGGTATAAGACACTATCATTTATGTGTAACACATGTACATACAACGTTTAAATCATCAACTAAATGTATATCAAAGTAACTATATATAATGAAAAGGTATATTACAACTAATTGTTCATCAAAGTAACCAATGAAACAGGATGTTACAACTAGTACATCAAAGTAACCAATGGAAGGATATGTTACAACTAGTATATCAAAGTAAACAATGGAAGGGTATGTTACAACTAGTACATCAAAGTAACCAATGGAAGGGTATGTTACAACTAAATGTTCACCAAAAGGAACCAATGGAAAGGTATGTTACAACTGCATGTACATCAAGGTTGTCAATAAAACATTACACATGTATTCACAAATAAAAAGTTTTATTCTCGTGGCCATACAGATGAGGGATGTAGAACAAATTACAGTGTCGTCCCGATAATTCAGTCACTTAGTTCCCAGTAAAATGTCTGGATAGTAAGACAGATTGATTACTGGGACAGTTTTGTATAGTCCACTAAACACTGGCTGTAAAACAACAAAATTGATGATGGCGGTATTATGAGGTTGAAGTATACGAAGCAGTATATATTGTATGTTAAAACAGGAAAACTAGACATTGGACACAAAAAATAAGGATAATGATATGTTCTCATATAATCAAATCATCAACTTTATGTTTATAAGTTTCTACACTTAAGTGAATATAGCAATACAACCTGATCAACAGTAAGTTACATACACCATTCTATAATCTAACCTGATCACCAGAAAGTTACATACACCATTCTATAATCTAACCTGATCACCAGTAAGTTACATACACCATTCTATAATCTAACCTGACCACCAGTAAGTTACATACACCATTCTATAATCTAACCTGATCAACAGTAAGTTACATACACCATTCTATAATCTAACCTGATCACCAGTAAGTTACATACACCATTCTATAATCTAACCTGATCACCAGTACGTTACATACACCATTCTATAATCTTATCAACAATCATTCAAACATGTGCTCGGAGGTTGTCAAACACACATACTCGATCTTATGTAAAATCTTTTACTCCATGTTATCAAATACATTTATACTAACTGATTTTTAAAAGCTGGTCTTTAATAAAATTTACTAAGTTCCTTTAACATATATAAATTACATTGTCTTCCCAGCAACCCAATGTATTAAAGACCCAGATTCTGGCACAGAATTACTTATTTGTCTTCTACGAGCCAGGCAGATAATTTAAACTACCAAGCAAAAAAAAGGCATACATTGTATATTTAACCTATAGATCTTGTTGAAACCTATCAAGCTTGTGGTCAAACTGTTCTGCTCAACTTACTACCAGGGTGACTTAAAATATTGTTTGTAAATCTGTCAAATGCTGATTTCATCTGTTGATGAGTCATATGTCAATTTAACAGATTGGTGGATCTGATTGATTGAAATTAAAATCTGGCATAAAGATTGATGTCAGTGTTTATTGTTTATTGTCTGTCGAACAAATGGCAACTAAAAATGAAAAAGCCCTTCCCAAAGATCCAAGTTATTTCATGTATACACGAATAGGACAACTGCCAGGGTCAGAAAGGGTGAAATGAAGACACAAGTGGCCTTCGTTAATTATTTTTTCCAACATTTTTTCACCCTCTTTATAATTCCATCATAACATACACACAAATGATGATTATTTGTTAAATATACAACAAGTTTAACAATAATCAGTCTTAATAATTGATATAAACAACACCAGTTACTTTCATTAAAGACCTCTCTCAACAATGCTTAAGTTCTGTACGAGACTATCAACATGCGTATATATAAATGGCTACAAATAGCGAGTACATCAACATGAGTATATATCAACACGGAATTAGATTAGATAATCTGAGTCCATGATAACAATAAAAATGTAAAACAATCAACATGAGTATATATAAGTGACTACAAATAGTCAGTCAACGTCATCATTGACTACAAACAGCCAGTCAACGTCATCATTGACTACAAA